>NW_022931564.1:0-980 GCF_012274545.1 Fukomys damarensis | reverse complement strand
ATGAAAGGTCCTCAAAAACTAAATGTGGAATTATTATATGGTCTAGCTATACCACTCCTGGGTATAGACCCAAAGGAATCAAAGTGAGCACACGAAAGAGATCCCTGTGTGTCCAAGTTTACCACACCGCTGTTCACAGTAGATGCCCATCAATCAATGAAAGAATAAACAAGTATGTGTACACACTGGAGTATTATTCAGCCATAAAGGAGAACGAAATCACATCATTTCCAGGAACATGGATCTATCTGGAGATCATTGTGTTAGGTGAAACAAGCTAGACTCAAAAAGCAAGCATTACATGTTTTCTCTCCTATGTGAGATGTTCAGAGAAAAAAGCTGACATGAAAATAGAAGAGAAGAAGGAAAAGAGGGCTAGAAAGGTGTAGGAAGGGATAGGTGGTAGGGAGGGTGGATACAATTAAAGCATATTGTGTGCATTACAGAAATGTCACAATTAAATCTTCATTTGAATAATTAATATGCACTAATAGTTATAATTTTTAAGATAAGGTAAAATCAAACATTTAAAAAAATCATGTAGTGTCCAGAGAGATGAGGGGTCAGTGCAGAGGCCGGCAAGGCAGCTAGAACTAAAGTGATGGGCAGCGGGAGCCCGAGAGCCTGCACGCTCCTGCGTCGTGGGTCCTGGTCTAACGCGAGCCTCGGACAGGTCAAGCCGCGTCTGTAAGACAGGCTTGCTAATGCTGGCTCTGTGTACCTTGCAACGTTTCTGAGCCATCAAAAGGCCTGGGAGGAGACTGCTCAAGTCTCAAGTCCCAAAACAAGCAGTCGGTGGGCCACCAGGGTTTCCACTTCTCAGCCACTCAAGTGTTAACTCACTGCTTACCAGATGCCTGGTGCTGCGCAAGGAGGTGCAACAAGCACGGGGGAGAATTTTCCAGTTGGCAGTGTGAAAGAGAAGAGAAAGAGAAACAAAGGGAGGATGTCACTGTGACAGGAAACAGCGACTGGGCCTC
>NW_022931563.1:0-260 GCF_012274545.1 Fukomys damarensis | reverse complement strand
AGTTCAAGCCCAGCAAGACCCTGTCTGAAAAGTCAGCTATTTTGTCAAGGCCGTGTCTGATCGCTGGGAAGCACCAGAGCTGCGGCCTTTGCCGGGAACCCAGGTTTACTTGAGAAGGGAAATAGTGCCCTGGTGCTCAGAACCATTGCCTCCCTCTCCTTCTTCCCCTGCAGAAAGCCACCATCAGCCACGTGTCGCCCGACAGCCTCTACCTGTTCCGTGTCCAGGCCGTGTGTCGCAATGACATGCGCAGCGACTTC
>NW_022931562.1:0-378 GCF_012274545.1 Fukomys damarensis | reverse complement strand
CTGTTTCTCTGGATCAGACCAAAGGCAGGACCACTTTCCATTTGATTGTGTGAGACTCTCTAGGGCTTACTTTGGGTTTCTAGTAGAATGAACTCCTCTGAAAGGGTGGCTATTGGCTGCCTGAAACCTCAACTCATTGAATTTCATGTTTGTATTTTTCACTCTAGTATCTAGTAGCAGTTGTTTACTTATTATTTATTATATTAAATTATTTATGCATTTATTATCTTACTGTTATATTTATTTAATGTATTAAAGCAGATAATGGTATTTTATGATTCTAGGGTGAAAAAAATGACTCTTTTTACTAACTGTAAATATTCCTAAAACCTTAATCTTTCTTTTAATATATTTGACTGTCTTTAAAAAATTATAAGA
>NW_022931561.1:0-445 GCF_012274545.1 Fukomys damarensis | reverse complement strand
ATCACTTTGGAAAAGTGTCCAGCAGTTTCTTTTAGCTTTTTCCTGCTCTATCATCCAGCCATTGCACTACAGTACTACTCAAGAGAAATGGAAGTATATGTTTATGAAAAGGCTTATGAGTGACCATTCATTGTATCTCTTTTCCTAATAACTCCAAAAAGCAAGGGTCCAGATATCCAGCCAAAGGAGAATAGGCAAGTAAACTGAGGTATATTCACAAAATGAAATATACAATAACTGAAGGAAGTGAATTACTGATACAGCAACATGGGTGAATCTCAAAAATATGCTGAATGTATAAAGCATTTTATTGTGTAATTCTATTTCCATGGAGTTCTAGAAAAGGCAAAACTAATCTGCTGTGGAAAAAAATCAGAAGAGGTGTTTCTAGGAAACGAGGACAGAGATTGACTGGGAAGGGGTCTGAGAACTTTATGGATTGATA
>NW_022931560.1:0-225 GCF_012274545.1 Fukomys damarensis | reverse complement strand
GGAATTGTAAATATGGAGTCTCACAAGTCAAGGAAGTAGTTTCATACTTATGAAAGTCATAACATAGTGATCATAATTTGTCATCACAGTTATCTGAAATGAGTTTAGTGGGATCTCTTCTTATTAAAAGCTTTGACACAGCAAAAGAAACCACCAACAGTGTGAAGAGACAACCCACAATGTGGAAAAACATTTTCAGCAGCTGTTCCTCAGACAAAGGTCTGC
>NW_022931559.1:0-633 GCF_012274545.1 Fukomys damarensis | reverse complement strand
TGGTGCTCGATGAAGTAGCTACTCCAGAGGCCACATGTTCTATGACTCCTTTAATGTGAAAAGTCTGGAATAGATAAATCTGCAGAGGCAGAAAACAGATTAATGGGTACCTGTGTGGAGAAGGGTAGGGTGGTGAGGGTGTGATGGCCAAGGAAGATGGGGTTTCTTTTAGGGATGATGAAAATGCCCTGAAATTAGGTAGTGGTGATGGTTGTACAACTTTGTGGTTATACTGAAAACTGCTGTATTGTATATCTTCAAAGGGTAAACTTTCTGGCATGTGAATTATATCTGAGTTTTTTTGTTTTGTTTTGTTTTGTTACTAGGGATTGAACTGGGGACCTTGCACTTTGCAAGGTAGGCCACGGAACCACTGAGCTAAATCCCCAGCCCTGTATCTGACATTTTAAAAATCTCTGGGGCTGGGGATTTAGCTCAGTGGTTCCGCCACCTGCCTCACAAGCAAAAGGACCCGAATTCGATCCCCAGTACCAAGAAAAAAAAATCTTGAAAGGACTACCAAAGAGCTATAGGCCCCAGCTGCCTCCTTGTCCTCCTTGGAACCTTATGCTGAATCTTGTGCTAAGCCCTTTATGTCCTTTCATAGGCATCTTACTGTGGTACTGTAAGCCA
>NW_022931558.1:0-794 GCF_012274545.1 Fukomys damarensis | reverse complement strand
GCTCTCAGTTTGGCATCCTCCCCTTTCCCCCCACTCACTACCCCACCATCTTAACTAAATAACCTCTCATTCTTCAGATAAAAGCTTAGGAGGCCCCCAACTCCCCATCCATGTAGTACTATACCCTTACGACATCTAGCACCTCCAATACAACAATATTTCAATTGCATAGGACTTGCTTAATTACTTACCCGTTTCCCTAGAAAGGAGAAGACAAGGATTCTGTTGTGCTTTATCAGTGTATTCCCAGAGCCTAATATACTACTAGATACCTAATAGAGGTTCAACAAATATTTACTGAATGGATTTATAAATGAAAACATAAAAAATGAACAATTCCTCCCTAGATTTGAGATTTATAAGGCTGAAATGGCAGATTATAATTTCTAGAGACCAAGCCATTCATATTTGATTCTTACAAATACAAGTAAACACGCCTTCTACCTTTCTCAGCTATCCACTTATCCACTATCTACCTGGACTCCCTGTAAGTTGTAGGCTTCTGGGCCTACATGATCGTTTAGCATGTATCTTGTACTGTGTTTGACTATCAGGTGGATACTCATATCCCCCAAGAGCAAGGCATGCTCTTAGAGCGTGGTTTCTCCTCCCAACTTGGAAGTACTCATTCATGAACCCTAGCACAGAACTTCCCAGGTGTCTCTTCACAACAGAACACGAGAGTTTTGGGTAAGAAGGCTGCAGAACAGAGTTACTGGATATTATTCCATGGTCAAATCTGTGAGTTGGCAGGCAAAAAAGACCCACGTTTTGGGACCTGAAGTCAAACTTGG
>NW_022931557.1:0-536 GCF_012274545.1 Fukomys damarensis | reverse complement strand
TTCAATCTCTGCCAGGGAGAGACCGACAAACAAAAGGAATACAGTAGTACTCCATATAAGGTGTGGACGTCACTGGTAAACTCACAGCGTTGCAGCACCTTTTTCTCTGGAGTACTTCCCATTCATGAAACTATCCACTTTGGTTTCAAAGGGCAAAGCAGCGAAAGAAGCTGTTTCCCTGGGAAAACTGCAGTTTAAACCGCAGAATCACTCTGCAGAGTGAGTGTGTGTTCTAACTTCAAACTGAACTTATCCCCAAGTATACAGGATTCTGGAGGCTTTTGTGCAATCAGAGCTGCTTGGCACTCTCTTAGGCCTTCATGGCTCTTCTGGTAAAGGAACTCACAACAGTGTTTCAATCTCTGCCAGGCAGAGACCTACAAACACAAAGGAATACAGTTGTAATCCAAAGAAGGTGTGACTTCACTGGTAAACTCACAGCACTGCAGCACGTTTCTCTGTGGAGTACTTCGCATTCAGGAAACTAACCACTTTGGTTTCAAATGGCTAAGTGGAGAAAGAAGCTGATTCCCGGG
>NW_022931556.1:0-469 GCF_012274545.1 Fukomys damarensis | reverse complement strand
TATCTCACCAAAGACCAAACTACAAATAAAGCACCCAGTCTAGTGCCTAAGGTACAGCACACACTGCAGAGTGGTAACTCTTCTCTTAAGTGAGATTATTAGATTCTTAGCAACTGTAACGGATACGTTCAGGTGTCAACTTGACTTAACCATGGAGTGCCCAGATATCTGGTCGAGTATTTTGAGTGTGTCTGTGAGTGGGCTTGGGGATGAGATGAACATTTGAACTGGGAGAGTGAAGTAGATTGCCCTCCCTGTGAGAGACCCTCATCCAGTCAATTGAAGTCCTGGATAAAACAAAAAGGCTGAAAGGCTGGGAATTTAGCTCAGTGGCGCCACACGTGCCTGGCAAGTGTAAGGTCCTGAGTTCGATTCCTGATAGCACACACACAAAAAAGAAAAAAATGGAAAGAAAGAAAGAAAGAAAAGGAGAAGAGAAGAGAAGAAAACAGAAAAGAAAAGAAAAAAG
>NW_022931555.1:0-203 GCF_012274545.1 Fukomys damarensis | reverse complement strand
GAGGCCTTCCTCTGTTCCTTGCCACGTGACACTTCCTGCCTGCCCTAGGCATCTCAACAGAGCGACTGGGTCCCCTCACAGCAAGTAAGTGAGGAGAGAAGGCACCCATGACGGGAGGCACAGTCTTTCTAGAGTCTGTGATGCAGGGACAGCCCAAGACTTCCGTGGTCTTCTGTCAGAAGCAAAGTCAGGAAGCCCAGGCC
>NW_022931554.1:0-235 GCF_012274545.1 Fukomys damarensis | reverse complement strand
GGAGTGGAGTGGGGAGCCTGCCCCGTCCCCATCATCGAGCTCTCACCCTACTCGCTGGCCCGGAACTACGCACGGGCACGGCGGAGTAATGCGCGGGTCCTTGGAAATACCCAGTGCATCCCACCTTTGTCAAAGGCGCTGCCCTCACCTTCCCTGGCACAGGCAAACTACAAGGCAGGCGACTTCCTTCCGGATCACGCTCACCAACCCTAACCCTAACCCTAAGCCACCACCT
>NW_022931553.1:0-865 GCF_012274545.1 Fukomys damarensis | reverse complement strand
TTAGCTATAAATATCTCTAGTTTCTCATTCTTTATGGCTGAGTAGTACTCCATTTTATTAAAATCTTCTTTATCCAGTCTCCAGTTAATGCACAATTGGGCTGTTTCCAAATTTTGGCTATTACAAACTGGGCCGCTATAAATATGGGTGAGCATACATTGCTGTGATGTGATTCTTTTAATTATTTTGGGAAGATACCCAGCAGAGGAACAAATGTGACTTCTGATCTTAATTGTTTCAGATATCTCCATATTGATTTCCAGAGTAGCTGCACCAGTATCCACTCCACCAAAAGTGAAGAAGGGTTTCTATCTTTCCACAACCCTGTCAGCATTTGTTATGTAGAATTTGTAAGGTACATATGAATAGCAGACAGCCTAAGCAGAAATGTGTGGAAATTTACTAGGCTATAAATGGTGTACAGTCATCAAAGATAAAAAGCCTTGATTGTGGGTTACAGTGGAAGAGGATGTAAGATGGAGGAACAGTAAATTGGTAGGCTATCATGTCACCTATGTAGGCAAATACTTAAAGAAGATCACGTTATGAGAGAAGTAAGATAAAAGTTGAACTGAGACACATTCAGCTAGTGTTGCTTATAAGAACTCCATTTGTACAATTCTCACAGAATGATGCAAGTGAGTTTAAAAACAAAGCATGCAAAGCAACATTGGCTCTCCAGGCTTCCAGATAATTGGAGTCTCCACTGAACCTATGCATATTTTTCTCTTCATGCTTGTGATGACATTTATTACTATTCTCTGTTGTCGTGTTCCGTTCCTCCAAAAGATTGTGAGACCTTGGGAAGTGCAGGTTGTGCATCAATCATTGCTGTAGCATCTGCATTTACACAGCCACAACCTTT
>NW_022931552.1:0-272 GCF_012274545.1 Fukomys damarensis | reverse complement strand
TTTTTTTTTTTACATTTTCAAATTCACGTTGCATTTATAGAACTTGTTATATTTATTCTGCTAAACTCAAGGGGGATTATCAGGTAACTTTTCCACTGGCTTCCAAGGAGTAAAATGTGTGTCAATGTTGTAATGAAGAATGGGGGAGAAATTTAAGGGCATAAGGATTAACGCTTCACAAAAATATTGCTATACCTTCTTTTCTTCATATTACATGTAAACATACTGAAATCAGCAAAGTCCTTTATGACTAATTATTCAGTGATTTTTTT
>NW_022931551.1:0-209 GCF_012274545.1 Fukomys damarensis | reverse complement strand
ACTCAAAGAGGTATAGTCCTACCATGCCCATTGCAGTTTGTACTGTCAATAAATCTTCATCTTTAAAAATACTGCTTGATTTCTATCATTTACATTTTCTCTGTTCTTGAATTGGTTACCACACACAAACACACACAAAGATATGCGATTAAGAGTCAGTTCCTAAAACTACTTACAGCCACTTTCAGTTTCTTCTAGTTGTGCTGTCC
>NW_022931550.1:0-218 GCF_012274545.1 Fukomys damarensis | reverse complement strand
GTGAGCAGAAAGAAAGACATGATTAGTTTCATAGATAAAAATTACATGAGTTCAGAAACATGATAGAAGCCCTAAATGGCCAGCCTGAAATCCGTGAAACAGATATCCAGGAGATTAAAAACTCTATTGAAAGTATACACAACAGACTGAGCCAAGCTGAAGACAGAATATAAGATATATAAGACAGAATGGCACAGTCAATGACCATGAAAAGAGAA
>NW_022931549.1:0-1148 GCF_012274545.1 Fukomys damarensis | reverse complement strand
CCTGAGTAAGACAAGGAAACCTGTGGCTGAATCCCTCGCCTGGGATATACTGCACTCCTCAGGGTGCTCATAGGAACTGCAGAAGGGACTTCTAGAAAGATGAAGCTTCAATAAAGGTTAGTGACACTGCCTGGTCACCCCTACCACTTCGTGACACAGAAGGCTCCAGTTAGAAGCACAGTCCTATTTTTCAGCCATTCAACAAAGACCCGACAATTGCAACAAGTTTTTATAAGTGTGTACGGAGATTTCACTACATGTCCCAGCCCAGGGGAGCACACTGGGGGTAACTGAGCGAATATCAAACACAATTAGATCCTACACAGAGTCCAACAATTTCTTTTCTTAAATGCCATTTTCCACAGCGCTTTCAAAACGTGTTGAAGCATTATGAGGTACATGATTTCCAATTTGGCTAAGCCCAAATTACATTTCAACAGTGCTATCTGATGGCCATCATCCTCTGTCTAATTAACGGACACACCGGAAATGGGAGACATGCATGGTGAAGTATAGAACTGTGCAAAGCCAGGTAAAGAAGTGGAAAGAAAATGAGGACCGGGGATGTGAAGTGGAGTCAGCCAGGGCAATAGGAACTTGTGGATGTGAGGAAAGAAGGAGAGTTCGGTGGGCACCTGTTCTTGCAGGGGCTCAGTGGGCACAGGGGATTGCACAGTGGGCTTGCAGGGGTTAACACAATGCTGCAACATAGCAAACAGAATGGGAATTTGGAAGAGAGATACAAGGAATGGAGTGAGCTACCAGTGTGAGCTTGGTGAGCAGGCAAATAGTAGGAAAGGAGGAAGGAGCATCTCTGAGAGGCAGGAGAGAAGAAACGGAGCACTGCTTCCGAAAGTATACAAAAGTCCACCCAAGATATTGGACCTTACCAAAAACAGGACTGTGTAGATGTCTGCAAGAGGGCCTGAGGCAGAGCACTTTGTCAAGAGTGAAGGACAACCCAGGCAGACCTGGACCAGTCCCATGAGATGCCATTCACACCATCTTTGGAGTGTAACCACCAGAAACTGATGGGAGAAAAGTAGTCACAGTGCAACTGAGGAGACATAGAAGTCTGCTTCTGGCCTCAGAGCTTCCCAGGGGGAAGATAATAAGAAAGTCTGAAGATGGGTGATGATGTCCATCCT
>NW_022931548.1:0-311 GCF_012274545.1 Fukomys damarensis | reverse complement strand
AAGGTGGCCTGGCCTGAAGGAGGGGCTGGCAGCAGAGATGGACCTAAAAGGAGGTATTCATGTGCTAACTGGGCTTGAGGCGGTACAGCTGGCCCTTGAGCTCTGGTTTAAACCAGCTCTGCTTCCTGGAGTGGGACTAGCTCTCAATTCCTCCTCCCCTCAAACTGAGCCAACATCTGGAAGACACATGGGGGGATATCTTTAAATTACCTTCCTTTTTATTCATAATCAGGAAAAGAAGAGTAAGAAAGAATTGCTCTCCCAGAATTTTTCTTAGGCTGCTGGACAATCTCCCCAATGTAACACCAATA
>NW_022931547.1:0-450 GCF_012274545.1 Fukomys damarensis | reverse complement strand
TGTTCAAGGAAGGGCAATTCCAAGTCATGACAGTGACCAACGAAGCACAAACCATGTGGAAAAGTCATAAGTATGTGGGGTCAGAATTACAATCACTGGAGAGAACTCTACGTTTAGGAAAAGGTTCAGAGACCTCTAACTTATGAATGATCTACTCGATACTCAGGCCTTTAGAATTACAGTGCTTACCCAAAGCATGGAGGCATCAGAAACTGGTGGGAAAGAGCATGGCACAGGGAGGAGACAGAGGAGGATGTTTAGAAGTTTAGCTGCAGGTATTTAAAGATAATTATTGCTTGAAATAGGATCATTACAAATATTCAAAGTTGATGCAACATACATCAGGAACATGTGCACTGCATGAATGGTCCCTGGACACCTATCTTCGTAATAAATCAAGGGTACCAAAAGAGAGACTGAAGCAGAAATGTAAACAGTGCTTTTCTGGGC
>NW_022931546.1:0-284 GCF_012274545.1 Fukomys damarensis | reverse complement strand
TTATGAATTGTGTTGCTATAAATGTAGATATGCATGCATCACTGCAGTACAACGTCTTTGACTCTTTCAGAAAGACACCTAGAAGGAAAACAGCTGAGTCAAAATGTGACAGATGCACACAATATACCATTAGCCATAGAAAGGAGTAAAGTACTGATGATACAAGGCACATGATAAATAGATCTGGAAAACATTACACTAAATGAAAAAGGCCACGTTATATGATTCATGCCATTTACATGAACAGAAAGAATCCAAGGAAACAAAAAATGAATCAATGATTG
>NW_022931545.1:1825-2750 GCF_012274545.1 Fukomys damarensis | reverse complement strand
CTCCAGAGCTGCTTCGGAAGTGGCAGACACGATGGGGTGACTGCGTTGAAGCGGAGGAAAGTATATTTTTGTTTTATGAAAAGGTAAAACAAAATTTCATAACAAAACAATAAGACAGTAACGGTAGTTAATACACGAGCATCGGTGTCTTCAAAGTAGTTACTCAGAATACAAGAAATAGGCCAAAGATTCTTACCCAAAAAAGCAATATTTTGAGGGGGATTAACAGCAGTGTCTTTTATTGTCATGAAATTTTAAGTGTAAGTACAGTATTTTTCACTCACCCCATGTGTTTACACTGCTGTTCAATCAATATCTAGAACTCTCATTTTTCAAAACTGAAATTCTATACCCGCCAAACAATGAGACTCCCCACCTCTTCCCCATCGCCCCTAGGACCTCCATGGTACTCTGTCTCTATGAATCACACAGGTATCTGTCCTGCTGAGTCAGGCTTACCTCAACTAGCACAATGTGCTCAAGGTTCATCCATATTGCAGCACGCATCTCAAATGGTTTCCCTTTTGCCTTCTGTGTAATATTCCACATTTTGTAATTATTTTGTCCCATCTGTAGAATATTTGTGTGAGGGAAGGGAAACAAGAGTCCAATTATATAACTTCCCTTCCCTTCCCTTCCCAACCTTGCAAAATGAACATAATGCCTGAGATATATATAACTTTATATCTCTTATAATTGGGACCACAGAGAACCCTAAAGAAAAATCCTTTGTTCCAAATGTTGTGAGGACCATGAGTTCCACCAGAGATGCTAAATTGGGATCCCTGGATCCTTAATAGGGCCATGGATTTCAAGAAGTTGCAAGCTGAATCCGATTGTGGGCTTTTGCTTTTTTCTGAGGAAAGTCCTTCATCATCTTTCCTAAAGGGTCTTCCACCCCCACCGCGCCCTTAGCTCCATGGTG
>NW_022931545.1:0-1761 GCF_012274545.1 Fukomys damarensis | reverse complement strand
CCCCCGACTCCCCACTGCACCCTGAATTCGGAAGCTCCAGCTCCCTCAGATAAAGGTCACAGGGCTCCAGACACAGCCGTGCCTGGTCTCCATTCTTCACATCTTATCAGAAGTCACTGCTGCAACACCAGAGAAAAGGTAAATACCCAAAATACTCTCACCAAACTGAACTTCAAAAATATGGTAATGGAGGGTAGAAGTGACATGCCAAAATCGGACACAGAAGCACACGCCTGCAATCCCAGCACTCTGAGAGGCTAAGGCAGGAGGGTCACAAGTTTGAGCCCAACTTCAGCAACTTAATGAGACCTTCTCTCGAAATAAAAAAAATTAAGAATTTTAAAAGGGCTAGAATGATGTAGCCTAACGCAAAGGCCCTGAGTTCAATCACCAGTGCTGAAGAGGAGGGAGGGGAGGAGGGAGGGGAGGAGGGAGGGCCAGAGGGTTACAGTCTGAGGCGCCTCCCTGTGCCGAGGGCCGGGAAGCCTGGCACCTGGAACAGAGCAGCAGTCCCCCTGCTCCCACATGGAAGCCTGTGAGTGACAGCACCTTCCTCACAGGCAGCCTCCAGGGAGCTCCAGTCGCACTTCCGGCTTAGCCGAGCCGCTCCGTGAGCCCCAGGCCCGTGTGCCGGGGGTCACCACCCAGCCTCTCCCCCTGCTCTGAACCTGCAGCTGCTCCTCACGCAGAGTCACGGTGGCCGAAGTGACATCTGTGGTCCACGACACCGAGGGTTAGGGGGAGTGAGCAGAACGAGGTGACCGGACTGAGGTCTGCCACGTTTCCTTCCTGTCACACTGCACCCGTCCCCTTCCCCGCTCGGGCCCCTGGCCAGGCTGCCGGTGACAGCGCCTTTATCATCCTCCCCGCTCTGTCCCCAGCCTTGGCTCTAACAGCTACAGCTCTCTTGGGGTTGGCAGCACTGTGCTCTCCTCTCACCCTTCAGTGCAGGGGTGGTGACGGCTGCTCATGTCCCCAGAGTGTGTTCCTGACCCTTCCTGGTTTTTCCCTCCATGCCCAGGGCTATGTACAGATTGCCATTCCGTGTCCCTCAGGGGTCAGTCAGCCTCACCAGGGGCGACAGCTGCTAAGGCCACAGCAGTGCGCCGGGCTTGGTTGCTGCGTCTCCCTCACAGAATGTTCCAGAAGCACTGCTCTGTGTGAATTTCCCGGAAGGCCCAGCTCCCAAGTCTCTGAACTGTGCCCCAACCCTGCTCCTCTTTGCTGCTCCTCCTGCTCCCCTGGTTACCTCACAGTGCTCAGGACCGTGTCCTGGACTTCAGCTCTCCCTTCCCACCACGCTGTCAGATCCTGGGCCAGGGCATGTGGGGGAGCAGGTGACCCCGACGGACCCCGAGAAGGCAGCTTTGGAGGTGGGTGTGGGATAAGCAGGAGGGGACAGTGGCCTAGGACAGGGCACTCACTGAGGGGACAGGGAGAGGTGGGGAGGGAAACGGGTGAGTGTGTGTCCCACACAGCCCACAGCTCCCCTTCCTCACCTCCCTATGTAGCCATGGCAACCCTAACCACCGCCCTGCCTCCAGGAGGTCCCAGTAAGGGCTGCTGTAAAGCAGACTCCATGCTCTTTACTGGCTAAGAGCGTGGCCTCTGGTGCAGGGAGAGCCTCCATGGGCATCGCCTTGCTCCCCTTGTGGCCAGGCCACCCAAGTGCTTCAAGATCCAGCTCCCTCCTAAGTTGCCCTCAGAGGGTGTTGGTTACTTGGTTACTTGGCTGGCTGTGCCTGCAGGCACATACTGTGA
>NW_022931544.1:0-236 GCF_012274545.1 Fukomys damarensis | reverse complement strand
AAAAAAAAAAGTACGGCAAGCAAGTGTCCTTCACAGGAAGCTTGCAAAAGATCAAAGTGGGCTTTCTTCTCCTTTTAGTTACAATGATCCTGGGTTCAGAGCTGCTTTGTAACGTATCAGTTGCTCAAAATCCAGTGTGCAGTTGATTTACCATGACCTTCTTGTGATTATCGTTTTTTATACCAGCCCAGAAGGGCACACTTGCCCACCCCTCCACAGCCCAATGATAAGCACAG
>NW_022931543.1:0-1038 GCF_012274545.1 Fukomys damarensis | reverse complement strand
TCACAGGCTGCATTTTTCTGGTGCTTCTTGGCTCTTAAAATGACCTCATGCCCTTATCTTTAGGTCCCCCTCCCCCAAGGCCACAGTGGTCCAGAGAAATTAAAATCAGTTTCTGCAGGACTGGACCCACAAAAGGCAACCTGGCCTCTGGTAGCTTAAAGGTAGCTCACTCCTCATAAATAAAAAATAGCCAGCCCAAAACTAATAAAAGGACCTTCCTTTTGCTGTTCTTTCCTCTTCTTCTTCTTCCATCTCTCTCTCTCTCTCTGCTCTCTCTCTCTCTCTTTCTTTCTAATCCCACTCCTTGAATGAAATCTCCAGTCGGACCTCTTGGTGTGTGTGGCCTAGTTGTTGAGCATCACTGTTCCCTTTCAGTGTACAGGAACAAATTCTCTAGAATGAATGATTATTATGTATGTCAAAGGTGTGCCAATAAAATCCATTGGAGATAATTTATAGATATGCTAAGAAAAATAAATGTAATATATAGACCAGTATCTAAAAATCATCTATGATGGCAAAGTGCCACAACTACAATTAAATCTGAATACTGAGGTTTAGAAAAAATACCATGGTGACTTGGCTTGCATGCTGATAGAAAGGACACCACCTAACAAATTTTCACATCATTTGTCTTAAAAGACAAAAAATGACACATGTGCCATTGGATCACCACTTTTATGTACCTTGGCAGTGAATATTTTGTGAATATTTGAAATTAAAATATATGTCATGGAATGATGTCCACAGATTTGTTTCCTTTTTCAACCTCTTCTTTTCCAAAAAGGTGCTCATATAATCAAAACCATAATAATGTGTACCTCAGTATGCCCTCTCCTGAGACTCTAGGTCTGAAGATGATCCACTCTAGGTTATTCTTGACTATGTACCTGGTCATGGTGCTTGGGAATCTGCTCATCATCCTGGATGTCTTCGTGAACATCCACCCCTCCATGTATGTATTCATCTAAAAACCTATCTTTTGTTGACATCTATTTCATCTTCACCATGGTCCCAACAATGATTGTGGACATTAAG
>NW_022931542.1:0-1602 GCF_012274545.1 Fukomys damarensis | reverse complement strand
TGGTGACACATATAACATACATCACATTATACATTTTGACCCTCATTTACATTTTCAATTTCTCACACCAGAAAAACAATTACTGAAAAAAGAGAAAATGTGTCACAGCACAGAGGAGTCTTAGGACAGTAAAACAGTGGTAAATATATGTCATTATAAATTGTTCCAGTTCCATAGAATATACAACACAGAGATATGTTGACATAGGTCCCTGTAACAAATGTACCACTCTGGGGCAAGGGAGAAAGAATGTGGAAGGTTGTGCACATGTAGAGGCAAGGAAAATATAGGAAAGCTCAACAGGGAACCTAAAACTTCTGTAAAAAGTAAAGCCTAAAAAGATGGAAATGTAGAGAAACCACTAGGCATTCAGAGGGCTGGCCTTCTCCTTCTGTGTTATGTGCTGACTAAATTATCCACTGGGGAGAATCAACCTCTTATCAACTCTTTCTTTACCACAAAATGGGGCAAAGCATTAATTCCTTTTACTTCTCCTTCTAGAAACAATGATAGGAACACCAATTCTTTCTTTCTGTACCCGTCTCTTTCCTTCAAGACCACCTCCGCTACTCGACTCCCATTCATTCCTGCTCAAAATCCAGGCAACAACTCCTCTAGAAAGTGTCCCTGTCCCCATCACCAGCTGGAGCCCAGTGCCAAATGCAGATTATAAGACACAGCTGCCACTAGCCTGCATGGTCCCACAGCTTTGGGAAAGAGAATTCACAGCAGAGAAGCTTGAGTCAGCGCATTTCACTGGTCAAGAGCAAACAGGAAAATGCTGTTCCCTTTCCTGTTAAGGCAGAGCAGGACCCAGCCAGAAAACCTGAGCACAGGAAGTGGGGATACAGCCTGCTGTCTTAGATACTTTCTGGGACATGTTATCCCACATCCACAATTTCAAGGAAGAAACACTTATTTTGACTCACAGTTTGAAGAGGTTTGTAGCATGACAGTATGGAAACAGCTCATGGCATGGCATCAGGAAGCAGAAAGAGATTGAGAGAGGAGGAAGGAAGATAGATCCTTTCAGGCCACTCCTCAGTGAGCCACTTCCTCCAACCAAGATTCCCCTCTCAACATCGCATTTTACTATAAACTCATCAGTGGACTAATCCACTGGTCTATAACAGAGCCCGCTGATTCAACAGCCCCACCCATGAGCACATGAGGCTTTGGAGAGACATTATAATATATGCCAAAGGTAACCATTTGTAAAGTAGCACAGGGTGCCTCCCAGAGAATTCCTGATGTCGTGTTCCGGTTCTCACTCCCCATGCCAGCAGATTCCTAAAAGTAATGTTGCTATTCCTGGGCTTACTACCAAGGGTTCTTTCCAGTAGCTTTAATAACAGCATGCTGTCTTGTGGTCAGCCCATGTAAATTTGCAGCTGTAGTGCCACCACCACATTGAGAATGGTCAATGCAAAATGGCAACTCTCCGTCTCTGGTGTTAGACCACCTCCTACCTCTAGATGGCTTCAGCCATTAGCGAGACAGCAAATTGCTGTGTAACTTTCTGCTTCATTTGAGGTTTTCCATTCATGTTGTGATCTCTCTGTAGTCTTGGGGATCTTTGGCTGTTCTTTGAAAGTAAGAATA
>NW_022931541.1:0-281 GCF_012274545.1 Fukomys damarensis | reverse complement strand
GTGCAAGCAGGGGCATCTGCCTCTGTGGAGTTCAGTACAGAGCTGAGGATATACATTAAGTCAGTAACCACAGAGATAGACAATTGCAAACTGCCGTACAGGAAAAATTCAAGAGACTCTAATTTAATGCTGGGATCTTAAAAAGGTGACCTGGAGAAAATGAGTTTCAGCTAAGAGCTAAAGGACGGAAAATAGTTTCTGTTAGGCGCACACTAACATCTCTGTGCTTCTCATAGGCCAGGCTCCTGAGGGTTGGGTGCCTGTATACAGTGGATCCTAGA
>NW_022931540.1:0-220 GCF_012274545.1 Fukomys damarensis | reverse complement strand
CTTGCTGGCACATTGACACCTGGAATTCTGGGGTGACACAGGAAGCGTCTGAAGACTGAGCACCTGTGAATTGGCTTGCTTCCTCCCTCCATGTCAAACCTGGAAGGAGAGCACAAGGCCAAGAGGTCAGGCCAAGAAGCCCCAGCTGACAATATTACCCGATTCTTCCACCCACAGGGGCTGGCTGGCTGCTGCCCATCCCCCGGGCGAGGTGGTCTCG
>NW_022931539.1:0-304 GCF_012274545.1 Fukomys damarensis | reverse complement strand
ATATTTGTTGACTGATTTACAGGGTAATTTAAATCTAAGCTGACAGTTAAATAGAAGTCAGCCCGGAATCATTACTGACCACATCATTACTTCTGCAAGACTGATGTTTTCATCAAAATAAATTCTCTTTGGAGCTTCCAAGTACAGTGTAATGAATCTTCACTCTTTTGTGTGAAGAATCTTCAATCTTTTCTTTGACAGTAGATGGAAATTGTGTATAATAAGTAGTAAACAATACAGAAAAATGTGTTCTTATGATTTTATTATCTTTGATCATAAAACAATGGCTAATGGCCAACATTAG
>NW_022931538.1:0-341 GCF_012274545.1 Fukomys damarensis | reverse complement strand
CAGCTCTGAGTGCACACAAGCCTCCAGAACTACGTTTACTTGGAGATAGATTCAGTTTGAGGTGAGAATACAAATGCACTCTGCGTAGTCCGTCTACAGTTGAAAACTGCAGTTTTCCCCGTGAAACATCTTCTTTCGCTGCTTAGCCCTTTGAAACCAAAGCAGTGTGTTTCCTGACTTTGATGTATTCGCAAGAGAAAGGTGCTGAAACTCTGTGAGGTTATCAGTTAAGTTCACATCTTAAATGGAGTACAACTGTATTCCCTTTTGTTTCTACATCTCTGCATGGCAGAGACTGAAACAGTGCTGTGATGCACTTGTACCAGAAAAGCCCTTAAGCC
>NW_022931537.1:0-1598 GCF_012274545.1 Fukomys damarensis | reverse complement strand
TACCCACTAGAACGGCGGTGCGATGTGCAGGTCCTTCGGAATGCCCACTGCATCCCACCTTCGCTAAAGGCGCTGCCCTCCCCTTCCCTCGCACAGGCAAACTCTCTGGTAGGCGAATGCCTTCGGGATCACGCTCACCAATCCTAACCCTAACCCTAAGCCACCACCTGATTCCTAGGTTCCGTGGGGCCGGCACTTGAAATCCTGCACTATGCTTAAGCCTCAGCTGCCATCTCATGCTGACACTAACTAGGAAACACAAAGCCCGATCCCCAGGTAGCGAAATTCCAAAGCTATCCTTCTCCGGAATCCTCCGCCTAACCCTAACCCTATCCCTAAGCCTCGAAGAGGGACTTACATTCCTACGTCATTCCGAAAACTCAGGGTCCAGTGAACATGAAGCCTTACCCTCCGTCACACACTGCACTACACGGGGAGTCCAACGGGGAATACGTTCCAGAACCTAAATGTAGCTCTAACGCTAGGCGATGGCCCATCACTCCCGATACTGTAAAGGCGGCAAGGCCCCGCTCCTAGGGAAAGACGCGGCACATCCCAGCTTCACAAAAGTCACTGCCCTCACCTTACCTCTCACGCCCAAATTCTCTGCTGTGTGAATTCCTTCCGTGTCGTGCTCACCTGTGCTAACCCTAACCCTAACCCACCACCTGATTCCTACCTTCCCGGAGGGCGGTCCTCGACATCCTCCACTCGGGCTGAGCCTAAGGTGAAATCTCATGCTGATACTCACTAGGAAAGCCGCTCACCGATACCCAGGTGCAGAAACTGCGAGGCTGTCACTCACCGGGATCGTCATCCCAACCCTCACCCTCCGCCTGACCTGCAGGGAGGGACTGACCTTCCTATACCAATCCGAACACTGAAGGACACATGAAGGGCGGCGTCCTGCCCCCCGAAATACACATGACGCGACGCAGGGAGTGGAATGGGGAACCTGTCCCGTCCCCTTCATCGAGCTCTCACCCTAATTGCTGGCCCGGCACTGCCCAGCAGAACGGCGGTACGATGTGCAGCTCCTTGGGAATGCCCAGTGCATTCCACCTTCGTGAAAGGCACTGCCCTCACCTTCCCTCGCACAGCCAAACTACCCGGTAGGCGAGTGCCTTCTGGATCACGCTCAACAACCTTAACCCTAACCCTAAGGCACCACCTGATTCCTAAGCTCCCAGAAGGTGGTCCTTGAAATCCGGCCCTGTGGCAGAGCCTCAGGCGAAATCTCATGCCGCTAATAACTAGAGAAGCCACACGTCAATAGCCTGGGACATCAACTGCCAGCCTATCACTCACCGGAATCCTATCCCCAGGGCTAACAGGAACCGTGACCCGAGAGGAGGGACTTCTACTCCGACGTCGTTCCTCACCCTGGACGTCCAACTAACACCGACACCCACCGTCCAGCGCTCAGGACACTACTCAGGGAGGAAAATGGGGGACCTATTCCGTCCCGAAAATCGAACGCTGAACCTCCTCGCGGGCCCGTCGCTGCCCACTCTAGCGATGCCCCCATGGGCAGTTCCCGGGAAACACACATTCGACCCCACCTTCAAGAATGGCGCTGCCCTCACCTTCCCTCGCAC
>NW_022931536.1:0-375 GCF_012274545.1 Fukomys damarensis | reverse complement strand
TAAAAAAACAAGCAATGCAAATATAAAGTCTCTTTTTATACGCCCCGATGTGTGGAGTAGAAAATGAATGAAATCTTATGCACCAAGGTACCCTATCGCATCAGAAGTGACTTTCTAATTTCTGACCTACAGCACTGAAAAAAGTGCATATTTACGACAGCTATGGTATTAAGACAAATGGCTCATTCTCCTCCCTTCTCTTTCTTTTTCCCTTTCTCTCTTTGTCCCTTCTTACTTTTGACTCTCTCCTTTTATTTTTTTCTATGTCTTATTTAGTTCAGCTTCCTCTAATTTTGGCAAGAAGCATGTAAAACTGGTACTTATGGCTTTTCATAGCATTTTCAAGTATGTGTGTAGGTATATTCATAAGTATAT
>NW_022931535.1:0-229 GCF_012274545.1 Fukomys damarensis | reverse complement strand
CCTAAGGGATTAGGCTCACTATTTTAGAGCAACTCACTCTGAAAATCTACACCTTCAGGTCACGCCTGAAGACAAGCACCATTCCCTTCCACAGACGGCACCCAGTGATCTACTTAAGCCCCTTCCCACACCTCAGCTCTTCATGGTCCTGTGACCCCAACACCACAGCACACTGAGAGCCCATGCTCAACATATGAACCCCGGGGAAGCCAGCATCAAAGCAGAGTGA
>NW_022931534.1:0-226 GCF_012274545.1 Fukomys damarensis | reverse complement strand
TTCACATTCATGAAACTGACCGCTTTCGCTTCAAATGGCTAAGCGGGGAGAGAAGCTGTTTCCAGAGGAAAACTGCACTTTAAACCGCACAAGCCCTCTGCAAATTGCGTTTGTCTTCTAATGTCAAACTAAACCTATCCCCAAGTATACAGAGCTCTGGAGCCTTGTGTGCACTCACAGCTGCTAGGCACTCTCTTAGGCCTGACGGGCTTCTCTGCTAAAAGTG
>NW_022931533.1:0-615 GCF_012274545.1 Fukomys damarensis | reverse complement strand
GTATCAGTCATTGCCACCCACAAGAAGGATAGGTCTGCCCATCATTTCCACCTAGAACTATACTAAACCAGTCAGTGGACTAATCCACTTATCACACACAACCTTAATGAAACAGCACGATAGAGCCACCTCCCCAAAGGCCCACCTATGAATGAGTTTATGCTGCTTTCCAGGGACACAAGGTGTAACACCAAGTCTACAATAATTTGGATGAGGTGCACTCACATTAGGGAGTGTGATGAACTTTGCTCAATCCATCAATTCAAATGTTGACCTAATACAGAGATGCTCTCACAGATATATTCAGAATTATGATTAGCTAAAGGTCTGGGCACCCCATGTTCCATCTATGTTGACAGACAGTGCTAACCATCATACAGATTTATTGTATTCTATTAATTAATACAAAATCATTCTCACCCTCTTTCCCCCTTTCTCTCTTCCTATTGTTATAAAAATGTTGGTTAAAAATTAAGGGAACAGGGACAAGGGGCAAAAATGAGAATCAAGACCTGTCATGTAAAGGTACAGGACCCCAATAAGGAATGTAACTGTATTGCATACCTAGATTGTACCAAAAAACTCAATAAAAAGAAAGAAAAAAATTAAGAGAAA
>NW_022931532.1:0-206 GCF_012274545.1 Fukomys damarensis | reverse complement strand
TTTTCTTTGTTCAAATTTGGTAATTCATAAATATAAAGAAATCTGTCCATTTCTTCTATGTTTCCCATTGTATTACAGTATAAGTTATCAAAGTAGGTATTGATGATCCTCTGGATCCCTCTTGGATCTGTTTTGACTTCACCTTTTTCATTCCTAAATGCTTGGATCTGAGCCTTTTCATTTCTTTTTTTGACAAGGCTGGCTAA
>NW_022931531.1:0-212 GCF_012274545.1 Fukomys damarensis | reverse complement strand
GGGGTAGCTTTATTCTCTTCAGGCAGAGTTAACTACAAAGCAATGAAAATTATCAAGAATACATAGGGCCTTTATTATCAGGGTCTCCTGTCCAAAAATACACAATTCCTGGTGCGATGAAGCTAACAACACGAGCATCAAGGTACACGAGGCAAAAGGCTAGGGTGTAGCTCAGTGGTAGAACACTTGCCTGGTATTGTAAGGCCTTGGTT
>NW_022931530.1:0-246 GCF_012274545.1 Fukomys damarensis | reverse complement strand
TGAAGATGGGGACCCCGAGTCCAAAGGAGGAGTGGGGATTGTGGCTCTGAGCTAAGAACACGAACACAGGGGCAGGAAGCAAGGAGAGGGGGCCAGGAGGGAGAATCTGGAAGGGAGGGGCCCATGGTGCCCACACCCAGGCCCCACTCTCATGGGGAGGTTGATGGCAGTGCGGATCCACCAGGGGGAACAGGCCTGAGAGGCGGTAGTGCAGTTCCTGGGTGGGGTGACCTGGCACACTGCAAC
>NW_022931529.1:0-257 GCF_012274545.1 Fukomys damarensis | reverse complement strand
TGAATAATTTGAAAATATGGAAGATGCCAAATGCTATGCTAAGAATAGGATTGGTTCTACAGGTGAAGGAAAGCATCTGAGACAATCTCCAAAGACAGGAGGATACCTGTGCCTGAGAAGAACTATTAGAGCGCAGGATGAATGAAATTAAACTGGGGGAAGAATGAAAGTGAAAGATTGCTAAATACAATATTCAGATGTCATAGGAAAATGGTCATAGAACATAGTTAAATGTTTCTCTGTTTCTCCCTCTCCCC
>NW_022931528.1:0-1558 GCF_012274545.1 Fukomys damarensis | reverse complement strand
AGAGAGAGTAAGACAAGCAGAGGCTGGAAGGACAGAGTCAGAGCAAGGAGAGTGACGCTGTACAGGAGAAGTCGGGGCAGGGCTGGCCAGGGACAGGGACAGCTGCGCTAGTCTTCTGCCTCCAGCCCCTTCTGGCTCCAGTCACTCCTTGGCGTAGGTGATGGTTTAGTTCTAGGACCCCCCGCCACAGACGCCCAAGTCTGCAGATGCCCAAATTGCATGTATAAAATGACCAAGTATTTGCGTATAACTTACACACTCCCGTATACGGAAAACCATCTCTAGATTACTTATAGTACCAGATGCCATGGGACAGCTGCACAAGTAGTTGGGATGCTACGTTTAGGAAACAATGACAAAGAATAAAAAACCATGCTCGGTAGAGATGCAGTTTATAAATATATATATATTTTTTCAATCCGCGGAAGGTTGAATCCATAGATATGATCCCACTGGCACAGAGGCCTCTCTGTGTTCTTTTACACAGGCTAAACATGGCTAAGAAAGAACAGAACAACAATCTACAGCCTGAACATGCAGCATCTCTGGGACTTTCTCTGGTAGGTGACGAGAAGAATGTCCCACTTCCTGTCAGCCACCACAGCATCCACGGTAACATCTGGGTAATAAACCAGCAAGTGACCCAATGGGCTGTTTTTGTGAGGGTGCTTTCTCCTGAGGATGTCCCTCGCTGTGATTTGCACTGACTGGAAGTCTGCAAGGTAATTTGCCGCTATTGCACCATCAAGAGTTCATCTTGGGAGCATTTGGGTTTTGCTGATTTAATAACCAAGTCCTGGAGTCTGTGCCCTAGGGAGAAAAGGTTTAGTCCCATGAAAAGAAGAGCTGAGAACCCAGTGTCTTCTCCTGCAGGTCAGACAGGAGCATATTTAAGAGAGGAAAAGGAAAAAGTGCAAGAGGAACATTTGCTTGTTTAATTGACCATAGATTTTCTTGGCAACAATTTGTAACAAGACAAGGGACCTCTTCAAGGTTGTGGGTCTGGGCATGGCTGCGTGGGGAAAAGGACTGGGGAAATTCTGGGTGACTGGCTTTTTAAATGAGTTTGCTGATTTCTTTAGGACTCATCCATCAATCTATTGTTTAACAGATGGTTCACGCCCGGTTGGCCTGGCTCCCGGCCTGGACTCACGGACCAGTCTGGATCAGCCGTGTCTGGAGGGAAGTGGAGATGGAGGCCCTGCCTGGGAGTCTGGAACCACAGAGACACAGAGGCACTCACTGAGTGCTGGCCCAGAGGTGTGGCTCACACTGCCTGAGCATGAAGCAGGCTGGGGCTGCAGAGCTCAGGGCTGGGCTCACACAACCCAGCTTGGTTCTCTGGTTGGGCTATGCCCTAGTCCCAGACTTTTTATCTGCACAGAAGACTCTGCGAGACCCCAAATTTGACCCAAAGCTGGTTTCATGGAGTGGGAAAGGGGCTTCAGAGGGCTTTGAGTCCAACCACTTCCTTCTTCAGGTGAAGAAATTGAGGTGCAGAGTGGCAGCCATGTCTCTGTCCTCCCCTGTGTCCTGAGGTCCCACCTTCCCTTCCATA
>NW_022931527.1:0-691 GCF_012274545.1 Fukomys damarensis | reverse complement strand
ATAATTTGTGTTCTTTTCATAATAATTTACTTAATTAGAACTAATTGTGCTTTTATTAATGTTCTATATTATACATATGATCTTTTATTAAATTATTCCAAAAACTCTAGAAGATTAACACATCCTTATTCCTAGTTTCACACATCAAGAAACTAAAAACAGGAGAGCTCTTGACTTATTCAAGGCTAACGATAATAGGCAGTAGAACTGGGATTTATAACTGGCTCTTAACTACATTGGCACTACTTGCGTAACTGTTTGTTGTATACAATCCTTCAGAACTAGATCTTATTTCTGCCCAATGCCACTTTTCTGTCCTCTTAGCTATAGTCTACATTTGTTATTTATTACTTTAAATATTATGTGTTCCAGGAAAGCACATCACTTAAGTCTATAATGTATGTAAATACAATCCACATAAGAGTATACAATAAACTATAAATATAGTATTCAAACTTTAGTTTGTGAACAACATGAAAATTATTTTAGTTTATGAAATCTTTGAATTACTTACTTTCTGCTTCTCTGCAGTGTTCTGAACTATCAAGTGTTTTGATATCTGAATTCTAAGTGTCCAAATTACTTATACACATATACTGACCCTGCTAAATTCTGATCTCCTTAAAGACAGAAAATTATATTGTAACAGTCTCTGCACTCAGAATATGTGGATCAAGGACCTAATCTTTCA
>NW_022931526.1:0-222 GCF_012274545.1 Fukomys damarensis | reverse complement strand
CAGTGCAGGTTACCTCCCTCCCCCAACAGGAATGAGAAGCCTAGAGAAGGAGTAGAGTCCAAATGTGGATCTTTATGTTTGTGAACTACCAGAGAATCTTCCCAGGGAGAACTTACAGTCCCCGTGAGACTAAGACACAAAATTTCTAGAGAAGGAAAGCAGAATAACAGACAGTGGAAAGAATATTTACCTTTCAGAGGCAGTGATGTGACTTTATGTAAT
>NW_022931525.1:0-502 GCF_012274545.1 Fukomys damarensis | reverse complement strand
TGGAACTAGCACTAACGCATCTTTTACTTTTATGTAAGACCTAATAAATTGCATTATACAGAGCCCCACTCAGTATATCCAGGTTAGGTGAAAATAAATTCTCTTAGCTCAGTGTGAATGCATGCTTTGAAGAAATTAGTTACTGGCCAGTCACTGAACTGTTATTAAACTACCAGGCATCATGGGCCCCCTAAGTGGGAGAATGAATTACCTTTCGGACCATTTGCACAAAGTCCTTGGAGTTCTGAGGTGACAGGCCCTGAAGCTGGCAGGTACATGCTTCAAGGGAAGATGCATGGGCCACAATCAGAATGTTATTTCCTGGGGATGGAAGCAAAGAATGGGAAGATTGTTTCTAGAAAGGCAAGTATAAGCTTTGTAAATACCGTACTGAAAGCTCTGTGTTCTGGGACTAAGCATTCTTAGAAAGAAGAAAAGCTTTCCAAGCAAAACTGTAAAAATTCTCCCTTATCATTAAGGTAGCCTATTTAAAACAAAGATT
>NW_022931524.1:0-754 GCF_012274545.1 Fukomys damarensis | reverse complement strand
TCCCTGCTCCCCTCGCCATTTCCAAACATTGTATTTCCATTTTCTCATTTTCTCCTGTTTTCTCCAGATGAGATGGGCAGGTCTGGAATTTGAGTTAGGAATTAGATATTAAGGATATATATTGGGAGAAGTAGGATCAGAGTCAGTGAGGCAAAGTTGGAAGGCCCAGATATCAGGTATCAGAGTCCACAGAGGCTGGCAGAGTGTCAGAGGGTACCGTGAGTGTTAGGGCCATGACAAAGCTCAGCTGTCATAATGCCGATGAGTTAGCAGTCCGGAACTGCGGTCACGGTTGCCAGGTAGGGGTGCATTTTGGGAACTGGGGAGACAGCAGCAACAGGCTAGGACCTGGGTGTCATGCCCATCCATTCAGGACAGTCTCCTGGCTCCTGCTTAAAGAAACAAGTGAGAGGAGGCTCTAGGACATTGAGGACTTTTGTCCCTCAGTCTTGGTGTCACTGGCTGGAGGGCATCAACCATATTCATGATCACATCCCAGAAGTCAGCAAGTGCGTGAGTGGATTCTCTGCCTTTCACCATTTCGCATCCTATTAAGAGATTTAATCACTGTAGCAGCCATTTTGCCTTTGTCAGTGGTTTTCATGTACATCAGAGTCTTACCCAACTATTGCACAGAAATTTTGAACATTTATAACCATCCATCTCCAGACTTTTTCACCATCCCTCCAAATGGGTAAATATGTGGCCTGCAGCAGCCTCCTAAGTCTCCTCAGTGGCACTGGGAACTCTTTTC
>NW_022931523.1:0-717 GCF_012274545.1 Fukomys damarensis | reverse complement strand
ATGCAGGCCAGGCCCTCACTCTCCTCACTACCTGCAGGCCTCTTTCCCTTGCCCTGCTGCCGCTCCTCACACTGCACTCCATCCTCAAAGCCGCACCTTCTCCGTGGTTTCCGGTTTCCTGGAAAAGCAGCTGCACCTTTCCAGCATCATCTGTCAGGAAACAACACTCCCCAGGTCTTTTTCTTGGCTGCATCCTGCCATTGGCCCTGGATTTCTGCTCCTGAAATGCACTTCCTGTGGTGTGCATCAAGGTCAGCGTCTCCTGTACGTTAAGGGATGTGTGTCCCATCCTGTGCGGACAGGTTTGCTCTGCCCTGCATTACTGGCCTCGTGTCCACTTCCTGTGTGCACCTAAGGCTGTGGACACCTGTGATCAGGAAGCACTCAGTGATCCCCTCTCCATGGTGCACTGCAGGACAGAGCTGTTACAAATAACAGCGACCTAAATAACTTGGGCTGCATGATCTGAGGCTTTGCTTCTGTTTAAGTCTGGTGACCCGGCAAGGGAGAAAGACGTAGGAAAAATGTAATATTCTCTACAAGCTAACTTTGGGCTCAGTAGATAGACTACTGGATTTAGGTAGTCCTTTAACTCACCAGCTGTGTCGCACACAGTCTGGCTGTATTCAGAGTAACGCCTCTCCTGTGCTATGACCTGAGGAATGCCAGCCTGCTATTTCCTTGGTGTTTTGTGTGTGTTTGTTTGTTTCCTTGTTT
>NW_022931522.1:0-10124 GCF_012274545.1 Fukomys damarensis | reverse complement strand
GGCAGTCACCTTCTTTCTGAGTGTAGCCCTCCATTTCTGCCTTATACCATGTGATCTGAAACAGACTTTTCCAATTATTACTCTCAGTCTCTCATCATGACTATAATGTCCAGTCAAAGGAACTCGGCAAGGGTTATATGTGCTCATATTTGTGCGGCAATATTTCAATAGGTAATTTTGCAAAGTAGAGGCATGCCACATTTTATTACCGGTGCTGTTTAACTTTTCCAAATAAAGCTGAGTGTGTGTGTAGACTGAGTATTCTGCACACCATGCACACACACACAAGCACCCACAGCCATACTTGAAATGAAAAGAGCTTTAAGGGAGCCCTTCAGTTTTTAAAGATGTCTTCAGAGGAGACTGATCACAGCCAGAGCAGAACACTTCTGCTTTAGAACACAGCAGGCAGAAAGTGTGATCCTCTAAGGTGCCTTTGGAATTTCGGATGCCCAAGTAGGATGGCTCTATCTTCTAGCCTAGCATACATAGCCTCTCTTCAGAAAGATAGAGAGGAAGAGTCATGGTGATCTTTCCGGGAGAAGTGAGTGAGAGTACTTACTGTGCAGAGATTTGTTCTCTGGTTGTGTGAAGCCACTTTGATGATATGTAGTTTTTCTCTTGGAGCCTATTATTTCTGTAAGTTCAATCCTTTCTCCAGCAGACAAAAAGATTCTTGAAGCCTGAAAAAGTTCACATCTGTCTGGCAACAGTCTGTTCTCAGGGTCTTATTTTGGCCTCAACTGTGACCAGTGAGATCTGGAGTCTTTTTGGCAGGGCTAGGGGACTGGGATAGGGCAGGCCCTCCTCTGAGCCCTGTCAATCACTCTTCTCTTAGGACTTTGCTTCAGGTCCCAGCTAATCAGAAAGCACCCCTGGCTATCCCCAAAGGTGAACCTAAGACATGTCATCATTTTCAGATTGGTACTGAAGAAAAAGTGTGTCTGCACACACCTGGCCTTTGTGCTTCCTGGCATCTCTATACTCCTAGTGCCGATCAATGGCAGGTGCGATGGCTTGTCCTGGCCTGTAGCATTCTAGGCCTCTCCTGACCACATCCTACTGTCCTTCCCCACTTCTCTGGGGCTGGTAGTGGCCAGAGACACAGTGTTATGAAGGACGCACGTGGAGGTAGGTGCAGAGAGGGAAGTGGTGTTCCTGGGGCCCTTACTTTGCAGGTCAGTGGACAAGAGGGGCTGTGGACCTGTCCCTTCCCATGTAGTCAGATGTGCTCTTACCTGTCACTGAAATGACTACAAAATCATCATATGCATGCAGTTTATTTTGGATTTATTTTTAAAATCAAATGATATATGTGGCATGATAAACACTGCTTTAGACTGCTAAACTTATGCTGTTGTCACATAGCAATAGAAAATGGATACATTATGTGAATACAGTTAGAAAAGAAAGAATACTAAAAGACTTGGAGGGCCAGGGATGTAGCTCAGTGGCACCACGCCTGCCTGGCAAGCACAGGTCCTGAGGTTGATCCTGGTACCACAAAAAGACAAAACAAAACAAAACAAATGGATGAAGGGGGTGAAGGAAGGTCAGGGGGATGAGAAAAATTAAGAACCAAGAAGCATCATATAAAGGTACAAGATCCTAATGATGAATGTAACTGTATTATATACCTAAAATGTACCAATAAACTTAATGGAAACAAAACAAAACCCCAAAAACCCTTGTACTTCACAAAAAGCTCCTATCCTTTGTCATTTCCCAGTTCTGCTTCTTAGTAACAGCTACTATGAATTCTAGATTTCTTCTGGATTCATCACTTTATTTATTTATTATTATTTTTTTGGTACTGGGGATCAAACTTGGGTCCTTGTGCTTGCGAGGCAGGCAGCAGAACCAGTGAGCTAAATCCCCGGCCCTCATCCCTTAATTTAAAAATAATAGATGTATTCTGCTGTTCTTGCCTAAGAATGCCAAACATTGCCAGTGGCTTCCAGCATGGGTGGATAAACATTTTTCCCTTTGTAACATTGTCCCCACTTACTGCCAGCCTCCTTGGAACTGTTATGATTTGGGTAATTCTTAAAGAGATAAACTAAATGTAATTTGCATTAAAAGATGCACTTGAGTCTTTTGAGGACTAGGGGCAGAATATTATGGTTTGTATCTAGATGTCTCTCCCAAAGTCTCATGGGATCAGAGCTAGGGCTTTTGGGAGATGATTGGATGATGGAAGTGCTATTCTCATTAGTGGCCCACTGATGAGTTTATGGCTAACTGTGCTGTTAGGAGGTGGGACCTGGTTGTAAGATGTGGGTCACTGGAAAGGTTTATCTCCTTTCTGTGCTTCTCTGTTCACTCCTTCTGCTTTCTATCCAAAACGCTGTGAGCAGCTCTTCTCCACTATGCCCTTCTGCCATGCTGCCTGCCTTGGAGCCATTGAACTATGGACTGAAGCCTCTACAAACTGTAAGCCAAAATAAACCTTTCCTCCTTTAAGCTGTGAGTGATAGGTATTTTGTCCCATCTACTCAGCAATGAGGAAAATGACTAAGACACCTCTCCTCTAATGTAGTTGGCTCTAGTTTTTAGTGAGGTTCATTTTTATTATAATACAGTTGCCGTTGTTATCCATACGGAGATGTTGTAGGGTCTTAAGCAGATGTCTAAAACCGTGGATAGTACTGAACCTTGGAACAGGAGTACCCAAACTCCAGGCCACAGACTGGTACTGGTCCATAACCTGCTAAGAAAAAGACTGCATAGCAGGAGGTGATCAGTGGGCAAATGAGTGAAGCTTCATCTGTATTTTCAGCGTTTCCACATCTCTCAGATCACCACCAGAGCTCCACTTCCCCTCAGATCAGTGGTGGTATTAGATTTCGTAGGAGCAGGAGCTCTATGGTGAACTGCAGATGCAAGGAGTCTAGGTTGTGTGCACCTTATGAAAATCTAAAGCCTGATGATCTGAGGTGGAGCTGAGGCAGTGATGGTAGCATTAGGGGATGTAATTATTATGTATCACAACCATATACAGTGGTACCTCAGTTCACAAATACTTTTGTTTGTAAACAATTTGGTTCACAAACCAAAAGTGTTTGGCAAAATTATGTTTTTATTTACAAACTCTCCATCAAGTGCCACACACGACCATAGTCATCTTTCTCACACAAACACCTGTGGCCATCTTTTCCAAAATCATAGAACGAATTAAGTTTGTGAAATAAAGTACCACTCTAGTAATAAAAAACAATTCCTACTTTGGTTTGTGGAAAAATTGTCTCCCATGAAACTAGTTCCTGGTGTCAAAAGGGTTATAGAATGCTGTCCTATATATATCATACTTTTTTCTATAAATACATATCTATGATAAAGTTTAATTTATAAATTAGGGACAGTAACAAACCAACAACAATAACTAATAATAAAATAGAACAATTGTAGCAGTATGCTGTAGTAAAAGTTGTGTGAATGTGGCCTCTCTTTCAGAATATCTAATGCATATATAGCATTGATATCTACACAAGGATGATTGATGTCCCAGGTGGGAAGAAGTGAGATGGTACAAGATTTCATCACAAATTAAAACTCATGAATTGTTTATTTCTAGAATTTTCCATTTACTACTCGGCTTGCAAGTGATAGTACGTAACTGTAGAGAGCTGGTGAAAGGTGGAAGGCTGCTGTTAGCACAAGGTGCTGAAGGAGGGGCAGGTGTGCAAATAAAATCAGAGTTCTGTGAGGAAGGAGGACATTCCATGGTAGGGTAACCACTGTGCCAGCAAAACAATGAGTCAGGGTTGAGAGAAGAAGAAAACATTGCTGGGCATGGTGGTGTACTCCTATAATCCCAGTACTCAGGAGGCTGAGGCAGGAGGGTTGCCGTGAGTTTGAGGCCGGCCTGGGCTGCATAATGAGTTCAAGAGCAGCCTGGATTATATAACGAGACCCCATCTCAAAAATAAAAAAAGAAGAAAAATATTTTCAGATATACAACGGCTTAAAAAAGAGCCTTTAGGAGGGTTGGGGATTTAGCTCAGTGGTTCTGCCACCTGCCTTACAAGCACAAGGTACAAAAGGTACCAAAAGAAAGAAGGTGGGGGGAGAAAGAAAGAAAGAAAGAAAGAAAGAAAGAAAGAAAGAAAGAAAGAAAGAAAGAAAGAAAGAAATGAAAGAAAGAAAGAAAGGAAGGAAGGAAAGAAAGAAATATTCTTTAGGAGTTGGGGCAGAATGGAAGGTTATTGGGGTGTACCCTGGATAGGGAAATTGGGACCACCACAAACCCCATCTCTGTTTCCTGGATGGATAAGGTGAGCAGGCCTCTTCTGCCTTGCACTTTTGTTGTAAAGTACTGCCTTTCTGTGAGCTCAAAGCATCGAGGCCAAGTGAGCATGAACTAAGAAACTGTGAGTCAAAATAAACCTTTTGTCCTTATAAATTCACTTCTGTTACAGTGATAGAAAGCCAGTTAATACAGGGGGCTTCTGTTAATTGCAGGTAAAATGAATGATTTTTATTTGATTGACCCTCCAGACTCCTGCTTTGGTTAGGTCAAACCTACCAGTATAACATTTGTGACTAGCGGCCACACTCAGAGGAGCGAATTCTACCCAGTGTGTTCAGTGGGGGCAGGAATCTGGCTCCATCTTGGAATTTTGCCTCCCAGTCAGACATCTCTCAAATGCTGTTCATAGTTCATGTCTGCTAGTGTTGACTGCCCCATCCTTCCTGTCCTTTTACTTTCAGCTTAATGAAATATAAATGTGTGTGGTCAATTTACATATTTAAATTAAGGTTCTCAAACAGTTAATTTTGAACACTGCGGCTTTATTCTTATTAGCAAACACAGCGTTTTATGCTACCAACTTATCTGAGAATAGATCACCAAACAGCCAGCTAAACAACTTTTATAAATGACCTACCTTGAGCCATGTGTGGTACATGCCTGTAATCCCAGCTACTCAGGTGGCTGAAGCAAGATGATCACAAGATGAAGGCTGGCTTGGATATCTAATATAAAGTAAAAATGGCTGGGGATGTGGTTAGAGGGCCCTTAGGTTTGGACCCCAGTATTTAAAAACAAAGCAAAACAGAATTAAAAAAAAAAGTCTACCTGGGGAAAAACCAAAATCACCACTTGATGGCACCAAAAAACAAGGAACCCAAAGGTGCTTCTCCTTGCCTGGTGGTAGAATCCTGTATGATTTCATTTTCTCAAATGTGAGGGAGGAGTGCTATTTTTTTTTTTTTTTGGAAACAGTTTTGATGCATTTTTGATCTCTGAAGAGCTTGTGTCTGCAAGCCCTAGTCTGAGGCTGAGGCTCCCTAGTCTGAGAAGCAGGACACCCGAGGCCAGGACATAACTGCCCAGCTAGAGTGTGACACAGAAACTGAAAGAGTTTAACTGGAGACAGCTGAAGGAGGGGTGTTCTGTGAACTTTCAAGGCTGGGCTGCAAACATCACTAAGTTTCTCCTGGAGAAATGAAGCGTGGAGTGTCTGAGACAGTCTGGAAGGGCTCAGGGTTGATGCGGGGGAATTAGCTTTCTAGAAGGAATGTTAGCTGTGTTTCCGTGTAGGCTCACACAGTCCAAGCTGGGCCTCACTCTGGCTTCTTCCTATAAATTAGGGTTTCCAAGACCCCTTTTCTTGTGTTTGATAATTTTCTAGGAAGGCTCCCAGAATGTAGGGAAACACTCCACTTATATTTACCCATTTACGATAAAGGCTACGGCTTAAGAACAGCTGCAGGGAGAAGCATAGGGAAGAAGGTTGGCTGAAAAAGATAAGAGCATTCAGCATCTCCATGTGTTTGCAAGTCCAGAAACTCTCTGCACCCCATCTTTTGGAGGCCCTGTTACACAGGCACGATGGGTTAGGTCACGGGCCTTTGGGATTAATTTAATAGCAGGCCCCTCCCCCTCCCTAGGGCCTTTCCTCATTGACATAAACTCAGGTGCCACTGAAGGGGTTGGTTATAAATAAGGAGGTACTCCTTCCACTGTCATAGCTACAGAACTATTTCAGGAACTGGGAACAAAAACTAAAGACTGTAACAAAGATATTGCTAATAGCTCTTATCACTTCAGAAAATTACCAGGGTTTTAGGAGCTCTGGCTATAAGCCTTGGATGCAGACCAAAGAATGATTTTTTTTTCTCCCTTCTTATCCTGAGTTAAGGTGTCTGGGAAGAGAAGGAGGGGACAGGATGCTGGAGGCTGAGGCTTTTCCCCGTGCTCAGACCTCAGAGCCCAACAGCCCAAGGGGTTCCAAAACCTGGAGAAGAAGGGGCTGTGCCCTGATTGCTACCTAAAACATGGGGTGGTCACCATGGGGTGGCTTCCAGGCATGGACCTGGACAGTAGTAATGTGTAGGGTAGGAGTCTGCGATGACTTCCTGGGGGAACATTCAAGTTTCATGCACCTCTGCTGCAAACAGTTCCAACCTGGTCCCACCCTGCCCAGGGGTGTGCTCACTGGCAGTGTACTTCACCTTCCATCAGGTTAGACCCAGGTTCAAGGCCTGTGCAGGCCTGGGGAGCGGGCTCAGTGATGTTTGGCTGAAAATACTAGGGCCCCGTGTGCTCTGTAATCAAGAAGGGCCACGGGTGGCAGGCAGACACAAAGTCTCGGTCTCATCAACTTTAGCTTTGGGGATGGGACAGAATGGACAGAACAGCTTTTAAAAGCAGGAATGAGGGCAGCTCCCCCACCCCTTCATCAAGCCTAAGGCAGTATGGAGTACTTTTGGCAACTTACTGCCTGTGATGAGGGTAAGGACAGGGCTGGGGAGATTATTCAAAGCTGAAATGGATCCTGTTCTTTCTTCTTGACTACCCAGTGTCTGAGTCTCTTCCTGTGTTGGCAGAGTTTCCCATCGTGTGAGTCTCACCCCCCCAGTCTCCTTCCTGTAGGCACTGGGCAGCTGACCTTGGCACAGCCAACCAGACATGCCTGATCCTGCCTCGCCTCAGCTGCTGCTGCCCAGAAGGAGCAAAGACACAGAAAATGCCATTATGGTTGGGGAAACAATGCAGAGAGACTGACGCCGAGGCACATGGCCTAGGGTACCAGGATGGGAGGCCTGCCACTGAGTCACCTGCATGTGGCAGAGGCCACAGATGGCCCATGATGGAACTAATTCTGTCCCTGCTTTTAGCCCATCCTCTTGTTTTTGGCATCCTTGGGATATGTGGTTCTCGAGGAGATTCTTTGTGCTAGCTAACATCCCTTTAATAAATCCTCTTTCTGTCCAACTTAGTCGGTGCCTGTTTTTGTCACTTGCAAGTACCACTGCCAGATTCCAACAGTTCGCAGCACAGGGGCTCCCTGCCAGAACCTTCTCATGTCATGTGCACGCAGCGAGTGTACCTCAGCAGGAATGGCAGGAATCCGGGACTACGCACTAGTCACTCCCAAAAGGCCCCAACAGGTGAGATGTAATTGAACTTTCCAAAGATGTCTCCAGAATGATATCACAAGACTCCTCCTTATGCTATGGAAGACAGCCCAAACCACCCATCTTTCTCTAGAAGAATGCAGATACAGAAAACCTACTCCACTGAGAAACTGATTTCAGAAACAAAACAGTAGAACTGTAGCAACCAGCCACTGACAAGTATGGAGTATCTTGGACCAGAGTTGACTATGGCAGGCTGGAGCAAGGGTTTGGGGGTAAACCAAGCATAGCAGGGGTTTTAGGGCAGGATCAGAATGATCAACTGCTGGGGACCTTCAGTGTCTTTTTCTCTCACATTTTAGGACCTTACCCATTGTTGTGGTTTGAACCGTGTCCCCCAAAATTCATATGTTGAAGCCCTGACCTGGTCTCAGAATGTGGCCCATTTAGAGATTGGGTCTTAAAAGAGGTGATTCAGCTAAAATGAAGTTATTAAAATGGGCCCTGATCCAGTATGCCTGGTGTCCTTTTAAGAAGAGAAGATTAAGACATTGCCAGGTACACATGCCTGGGAAAGACAATACAGGAAGAAGACACTCTGCCAACATCTTGACCTTAGCCTTGCAGCCTTCGGAACAGTGAGAAAGTAAATTTCTGTTGTTTCAGTACTTTGTGACTGCAACCTTGGCAGCTAACACAGTCAGGCAGAATGCAGGGGAGGAGAAGAAATTGGGCAAGATGTCATAAGGCACAGGAGAAACCTTTCCCTGTGTGCACTAGTGTAAACAGGGTTGGCCAAACTGAGGGTCCTGGCTTTTCCCTAAGGTCAAGACTTCTTCTCCACTTAGGGAGTCTGATGGGGAAGGGAGTGGTCTGCCATGTGGGGCAGGTTCACTGTGTGGGTCCAATCCTGTCATCAGAGCATGTGCAGCCAGGGGCAGGGCTGAGGCCTTGAGAACAGGCACGGGCTTAGGGTAAGAGCAACAACACCACATCCAGGGGGAGCATAAATCCATCCTGTTCCCCAGATTTTCTGTGGGTGCTGGAGAGGCAGGAGCACAGTGTCTACAGCCTAGCATAGGCCACTGAGTGGGGTGGTGGGGGGCAACCACTTGGCAGAGACAGGCTGGGGACAGTGGCCCACCTCCTCTGTGGTTGGGGAGAAACTTGGAAGAAAGAAAGACTTTGCAGGGACGCAAAAGTTTTCTACATGATTCCTTGTTCTCACTGTGGGACCCTGAAGGATTGTCACACCCCATCCTGCCTTGTTCAAATGATCAGCGATTGCAGTCACAGTATAGGAAAAAAGAGGCCTCAATTTGCTCAGGATGGAAAGATCAGGCACATATTGCAGAGGAGTTTTTCCCACTGACAGCAGTTGGATAAATAACAACAGGCTGGGCAAGAGAAGGCACCAGGGGACTAGTGGTGGCAGGCACTGGGGTAGGCCTCTGCCTTCTAGGGAATTGGGGCTGCCTGGGCAGGATAGTCGGAGCCAACACTCTTGTTCTTGATTGTTCCTAAGGCCGTCCTGTCCACTGTGAGCAAGATCTTTCCTCCATGCCTGCACACCCTGCCACCTCTGTCATCCCTTACTGAGTTGACAGCACTTAACTACAGAGTCCTCCAAGAAGGATGGGAAATTTGGGCACCTCTGGAGTAATAAGAACATACAGGGAAAATCCTGATCCCTGCTAGAGATAAGACACAATAGAACCATTCTATGAGTACCTACTTCCACTCTTACTTTTTCTGGACACTTTGTTAGTTTAAAAGTTAGTTACATGGTCATATAATGTATGTGCAGAGAAATGACATGTTTTAAGAGTACAGGTCAAAGGCAATTGATGGCCCATACTGGTGTGCCCACCATCTATTCAAGAGATGGACAAATGACAACAGAAGAGCCTGCTTCCTTTCTCTCCATCTCCCATCTCTCTTCCCCCTACTCACCATCTGTCAGTGTGCACATGCAATTTTTCAGTAATGTGGAAATGCTTAGGGTTTCCTTGCACACACCATCAGAGGGCCGGGGCAGGGTGTAAAGTGTCCAGGGTTGCTGGGAACCCATGCCACCTGCGCAGGGTGCTGGTCTCTGGAACTTCCAGAGCAGAGTCGAAAGAACACTTTCCAATGCCTTCCTGGGGCCTGGCAAAGGGATACAATTCAACTTTGTAAATCAAGTGTTTTGGTTTGAATTTGTGTCTTCTCAAAAAAGATATTTTGAAGTCCCAAACACCGGTATGACAGAATATGTGTTCACCTGGAAATAGGATCATTGTATGTGTTGGAGTAGAATAAACTCATATTACATTAACTCAACATGACTGGTGTCCTCTTAAGAAGATGGCTGTGTGAGGACAAGGCCATGGGATAAGAGAGGCAGAGATTAGAGTGCTGCAGCTGGAAACGAAGGATCCCATGATGCAACAGCCACCACCAGAAGCTCAGAATATTGGCATTTGGCATGTTCATTAGTCTATTTCATATACTTGTTAGAGGAGGCCTGTGAGGGTGGGGTTATTGCCATTCAACCTGGACCTTAAGGACTCCTGGTGGTTTAGGTGACGTTCCCCAGTACTGGTGTCATATTCCATTCAACCTGGACCTTAAGGACTCCTGGTGGTTTAGGTGACCTTCCCCAGTACTTCAGCCTGGTGTCATATCTTAGCTTGTATGCAGGTATTATCCTGACTTCGTTTCTGCTACCAGATGGCCCCCTAACACCTCACTCGCTTATCAGCCTTGTCTCTAACTGCCCT
>NW_022931521.1:0-200 GCF_012274545.1 Fukomys damarensis | reverse complement strand
CAATTAGGAATGAAAATGGTGAAGTCACAACAGATTCAGCAGAAATCCAGAGGATCATCAATATTAACTTTGAGAAACTGTACTCTAATAAAATGGAGAACACAGAAGACATGGATAGATTTCTAGATATGCATGAATTACTAAAGTTGAATGAAGAAGATATAAAAATTCTAAACACCCCAATTACAATCAGTGAAATT
>NW_022931520.1:0-631 GCF_012274545.1 Fukomys damarensis | reverse complement strand
CAGAGGTCACCACCTGCATAAATGACTGAGACAGGAGCATCCTTCCTGGGGGACGAGGTAGCTGAACTGTCTAACCCACAAGGTCCCCCGGGTTCTTAGCTCTGAGCTTCAGGCCTGTTTGACCACCCGAGACACCTCTATGGTTGCTAATCACTCTTAATACAAAGAAGTGTCAACAAGACTGTGTATACAGAGTTAGTCTCTTCTGAGTTTGCTTAGCTTGGCCTAGGGAGGGAGGGATGGCGGGGGCTGTATGCACACACATATTTCTGTGTCTACCTGCGACTGTGTGAGCTGTGAGTGGTTGTTTATGTTGGATGGTGCATGATTAGGGATAATCACGTGTGTGCGTTTATATGTACACATTTCTGTGTGTGGTTATGTCAGTGTGAACTGGCATGGGATTGTGCGTGTGAGTACGAGTAAGTATGTATTCATGCCTGCAACTAAAGGAAAAGCAGACAGGGAAGAGATAAAAAGCACAGACAGCTAAAAGAGCCAACAGATGATGGTAGAGATACAGATGTATGGAGGACAGGTAGGAGGACAAACAGGAGGAGGAGGAATGGATCAGAGAAGCGGGAAAGGGGCGGTGAGTGAGAGCCAGCAAAGGCAGAGAGCAGGGAGCGGA
>NW_022931519.1:0-1601 GCF_012274545.1 Fukomys damarensis | reverse complement strand
CTAGGAGGTAACGTCTACTTCAACAGGAAGCAGCTATACAAAGCTAGAGACCTCCACTGCCTCGGCATCCCATAAAGAATTGTGAGAATAATATTTCTCAAAGGGAAATGAGGTAGGGCGGGGGCAACACTGGTCAAGAAAGTTGAGTATGACCTGTAAGAGTCATGAGATCCAGGGCACATGTGCACAATGTGTATGGGATCAATCAGAAAAGTGCTGTTGTCCATTACATCTGGGGCAAACCCAGGCAAATCTTTGATAGGATAGTTTATATCTGGCCTCAGACCAAATGAGTTTTTGATAGGACAACCATCCTAAATGCTTTATTTGCATGAGGGAGAAGTCAATTCCTGATACGAAAGACTCTTCTCCCTTATCCTCTTGGCCACTGTGAGCCTGTTCACTGGTCTGCTTTTACTCTGCAGAGCGTACACCTTTTCAAACTTCAATAACTGTACATCCCCACTTCCTTTTCTGTGTCTTCTCCAACTCTTCAGGACCCCAAGAACCAGGAAGGAATTATCCCTGGGACCACAAACCAGTAACATGTCTGTATAGCGCTGCCATAGCGAGCATACCAGTAACATGTCTGCATGTGGTATCTCCTGTCCTGTGAGTCAATCTTCCCCAGTTGATGAGATTTTGGGGGAGAAAGGCTCATGAAAATTCTGTCTTTGTTCTGTTTTTGGTTATTTTCAAAGCAAATTCTCTCATTTTATAGTCCAGGCTAAACGGGAACCTGCCGTGTAGCCTAGGCTGATCTCTGACTTTCATCCCTCCTATCTGAGCTTTCTAGTGCTGGAATTAGAGGTGTGCACCACCATGCCAAGCTTTCAGCTTCTTTTTTAGAGGCTCTATCTTTAAATAAAGTTCCCTTTAAATAAGGAACTTCAGAGAAAGCCCTTCTCTGGATTTAAGGGGAGAAAGAAGGACAAGTAACAAACGAACAGAAGATCTGGGAAATTTGATTCTGGGGCTATTTCTGAGACTTTTAAATTTTAACCCACGGTGTTCATCAAGCCAAAGTGCCACACTTTAGGGTGCCACTGTCTGAGTCCCAACACTCCCTCTCTCTTCAGATTTTATCCATTCTTTTCTTAGCTTTTGGAGTTGGATGCTTAGCTCACTATTTTCCTGTTTTAAAGTCATAATATTCTCTTTTTATATCAGTTTAGCTATGTCACCCAATTTTTGATATGCAGCCCATTCTTAGTAGCACATGTATGTATAGGTGAACTTACAGAACAAGAAGCAAAGTGTAGACCTCTTCCCATTTGCGGCCATTGCTGGAGCTTCAGCGGCCAAAATGAAGTGCAGTCTTTTTGTGACTCTGGACCAAAGCAAGAACAGAAAAGGGCATTCCAATGCCTTCCCACACTGTAGGAAGACTATATTTTCTCTTTCCAAAGTGCTGAGACAAAAACACAATGTTAGGACGATGATGAGATTCAGGTTATGCAGGGACACCAGAGAGGTCCTCAGGGCAAAGGAGTCCAGGTTTACAGGCAAAAATATGTCATCTGCATTTAATGGAAGCAGCGGGAAAAGGCAAATGGCACAGCAGGTCCATGTGGGCATTCACCCCAGAAGGCAGGTATCAC
>NW_022931518.1:0-215 GCF_012274545.1 Fukomys damarensis | reverse complement strand
TGGAAATAATGACCAAGAAGAAATGAGATATTTGTTTATAAAAATAATTGTACAAGAAAGTTCATGGTAGCTTTATTCACACAATCTGGGTGTTCATCCTGGTTTAACCATTTCTCAGCTATTTGACCTTCCCTGCATCTTCTTTTACTTATTTGTAAAATGGAATTAATAAAAGTTGCCAAACTTATGAAGTGTGATGGTTAGGATCTAAAATG
>NW_022931517.1:0-279 GCF_012274545.1 Fukomys damarensis | reverse complement strand
TGACCTTTATGGAAATCAATGTGGAGATTCCTCAAAAAACTGACTAGAAATTCTGTATGACCCGGTGATTCCCTTTCTCAGTATCTTCTCAAAGGTTAAAAACATCATATTATAGTGTTATCTGTAGGAAAGTGGATGCACCTTGAGACCTTAATATTAAGTGAAATAACCAGATGCAAAAGCTTAAATATCACATGGTTTCTTTCATATGAGACGCCCAGAGTAAAAATAAAAGCTAGATAATAGGAAGTAGAGAGATAAATTGTTCTCAGAGAAGGG
>NW_022931516.1:0-374 GCF_012274545.1 Fukomys damarensis | reverse complement strand
TCAGTGAGCCTGCATTCCATCTTAGCTGCCTCGCACAGAATGACTCGAACACCTTCACAGCTGCGAGAGTCGTGACTCATACCTCTCTGCAGGTCATATATTTTGGGCACTACCTAGCTCGCCAGTCAGACAGCCCTCACAGCCTTCGCCACCTTGGTATGTTCAGGGTCTATTGCCACAGCAGGGAGACTGTCACCAAGAAAGAGGAAAAGCATCCTGCTTGAGAAGGCCAGTCAGACACAGCAAAAGTTCACATAGGTGAGAGTTTAATACATGAATCTTTCTGACTGGTTCTGCATTCAGGGCACCCGCACGCCCAGAAGCAATACAGCAGATGTCTGGAGAGTCATGCAATAATACGCACTGATTCTGTA
>NW_022931515.1:0-324 GCF_012274545.1 Fukomys damarensis | reverse complement strand
CTGTGCAACTTCTGGGTCTTTCCCAAAGTCAGATGACCATGAACAGTAAATGTTTAGGATCCGTTCAGAACTTCCAGACAGCCATGACAGCACCAATAAACTCTTGTGAAGGAGGGCTTTCAAAGTACTTCAGAAAGTGGCAGGAATGATGGGGGTGTAAGTGTTTTCAAAGTAAAGAGGAGGATTTTGAGGGCATTAATTGCAGTGAGTCTTTACTATAATAAAATTTCTAAATTTATACATTCATAGTCTTTTGCAATCACCCCTTCTGTGTGAGTCATGAAAATGTTAAGCCACGCAGCATTGGAGCTGGGGCAACCATTT
>NW_022931514.1:0-309 GCF_012274545.1 Fukomys damarensis | reverse complement strand
TTTGCTGGGCCAATGTTTTAAAATCAGTGGGGCAGTTTAGCTGGCACTTTTAAAGTTGGGTAACATAGAAACATCACAGAATTTCAACTTGGCAACTTTGAGATCTTTGTAGAAAATAAAAATGTTCTTCTGGAAATGAAAATAGGCATAACAGAGAGACATAAAAATATTGAAATACTTCATGAAATAAATATTTCTGAAGCTGTGATATTTATCCAGGCCCATGATATTCTAGGGCATTTTGACTCATAACTCAAATTACAAGTTATTGAGGTCATAATGAGAAATTCGGCACCCTTTTACCTAATA
>NW_022931513.1:2102-2302 GCF_012274545.1 Fukomys damarensis | reverse complement strand
GGCCCAGGCGTGAGGAGGAGGAGGCCGAGACCCGCACCTGAGAAAGACGGTGCCTGGGCCCCCCGCCCGCCCCACACACGGCGCCACCTGTGACTGCTCAGCACAGCCCTGTGCCTGTAGCCTCCTCACAAACTGTCCAGACGGCTCTGATCTCTCTGAGGGTCTCAACAGACGCTGTCTCCCTGCTTTCCTTCCCAGAG
>NW_022931513.1:0-237 GCF_012274545.1 Fukomys damarensis | reverse complement strand
CCCCAGCCCCAAAGGGCCAGCAACACCGTCCCAAGCAGCCTAGGCCCGGTGGGGGCACCCACGACGGCCCAGCACCTGGACAGCAAGGTGATCGTGTGGGACCTGGCCAGGGACAGTGACCCAAACGCATCCTCTGGAGGCTGACAGGGCTTCCCTCCCACCACGGGGGGCCCGTGGCTCACCTGTACCGTTCCGTGTACTGCAGCAACTGGGAGTGGGCCTGGCAGAGCTGGGGAG
>NW_022931512.1:0-449 GCF_012274545.1 Fukomys damarensis | reverse complement strand
TTTCCCACGTCCCAGAGTGGCCTGGCTCTGTGGCTTGCACTGACCAACAGAAGGAGGCAGGAGTGACATGTGTCCACTCCTATCCCAGCTCTTAAGCAGCTGTAACTGCTTTCACTCTTTTGGAAGTTATGACCTGTTTCATACAGAAGCCCACCAGCCACGTGGGGAAAAGCATAGGAGGCCACGCGCAGATGGGACTGGGGGACGAGGGGCCTCCCGCCCCCAGAGGCCCCAGTCCCATCAAGAGGTGCCGGAAGTCACCCTGGAGCCTCCAGCCAGAGTCACCGTCTCAACCAAAACAGGGAGGCAGAGACACAGGGACGTCATCGAGCCCTCGCACAGGCAGAGCGCTGGTCAAGAATCACGATGCTGTTTCAGCCGTTACCTTTTCAGCAACAGACACTGAAACACCACCCCTGTCAAATCTTAGCCTAATGAAATTTCATTTT
>NW_022931511.1:0-202 GCF_012274545.1 Fukomys damarensis | reverse complement strand
AACTGTGACTGTGCCTTTCTTCTCACTAGAAGCAAAATATACTTCCTTTCCCCTTGACTTTGATCATAACCACTGTTTTGCCAATAGGACAGTAGTAGATATGACATAAGCAGGGATTTAAGTATTTTGCATTACCAAACTTCTATTCCTGAGACTCTACTAGCAACACGAGAAGAGCAGTCCCCAGCTAGCTCTCTGTTCA
>NW_022931510.1:0-238 GCF_012274545.1 Fukomys damarensis | reverse complement strand
GTATACCTAAAATGTACCAATAAACTCAATGAGAAAAAAAATCAGTTCAATTGCATATGTGACTTGGGAAGAATTTAGTTTTCTTAGCTGTAAAATGGCTATAAATATTTTCTATCAGAACATTCATAATGTCGCATGGAACAAAGTTCAGCAAGCATAAACCTGAGAAGGCAAAGTCCATGCTGTGGAAATCATGAAACCAAGAGACTCTGATCTTTGACTCTGCAACTCATTTTGT
>NW_022931509.1:0-956 GCF_012274545.1 Fukomys damarensis | reverse complement strand
TGTGCTGTTTCCTCCTTCCAAGGGTCAATCCAGAAACTGCTACCAGAATTGACCTTTCCAGTGCCTTCAAATTGTGGTATTTTTTTTTTTGTCTACACTTCATGGTTGATTCGATAAGACTTCACCAGTACAATTATTTTTTTAGGTTTTCAAATTTATTACCATAGGGGAATTGTCTCATAATTACTTTAATTTTGTTCCTATCTATATGTTTCCATTTTCATTCATAACTTTGTCCTTCCTTTTACTTTTTATATATCTATCTATTTTTTGTGGTACCAAGGCTTTGAGTGGTGGAAGCAAGTGCTATATTACTGAACTGTGTCTCCAGTCCCTCATTCTTAAACTTTTTGCTGTTTTTCACTTTAACCAGGATTGCAAAGAATTTTTCTTTGTCCATTTTCTGTTTCCATTTTTCCTTTTCCTATTTTATAAATATTTTAAAGAAATGTTTCTGAATTTATTCTTTTTTTCTCTCTGTTTACTTTATTATAGGTAGTGAAGGTCTTTTCTACTTTTTTCTTGTTCTGCTTTGTAAATATTTTCAAAGAACTGCTTAGAATTTATTGTTTTCTTGTAGCTCCTTTTATTTCAGCTTTCATTTTTACAATTCTGGAAGAAAACTACAAAAAAAATAGTTATGCTTCACAATTGTGCCAGAAAAAGAAAATCTGAAGTAAATTTTTCTTTTTAAATTATCCATGGACAAGAAGATAAAAGTGTTCTTTTTTTCCATTAAGTTTATTGGTACATTTAGGTATACAATATAGTTACATTCATCATTGAATCTGGATGAGAAATTAAATTCAGCCTATGTATTCAACAATAGGAGCTTGGTTAAATCAAATTCCCAGAGACTGATAAATTTTTCAATGATTTTTTGAAAAAACCAGAGTCTTTGTTGCAATGGTTATGACAGAGTGAGCAGTGAAAACAGTAAGATACAAAAATTATAC
>NW_022931508.1:0-290 GCF_012274545.1 Fukomys damarensis | reverse complement strand
TCATATGACCAAGTCCATGCACATGATCCGCTCGGTACTTCCCCAAGTCACCCTGAAGACAGCCGCCGTCTGCCGTGTGTGGTCTGTGCATGGCAGTTGCTGCCCTGGGCACTCACTGATCTTTGGCCGGCCGGCCCCGCAGTCACCCCAGCGGGAAGATCCTGTGCAGCAATTTGCTGCTGCCACGATGGCGTCACACAGAAAACACCGACGAGGCCAAAACACCTGCAGAAGGAGGTGTCTGTGTGGCCAGCAGCGGGGCCAGGCCACTGTCCTGTCGGGCACAGCTC
>NW_022931507.1:0-814 GCF_012274545.1 Fukomys damarensis | reverse complement strand
TCTCATGCTAATACTAACTATGAAACCCACACCCCAATACCCAGGTAGAGAAATTCCAAGGCTATCAGTCACCCTAATCCTAAGACTAACACTAACCCTAACCCTAACCCTAGAGGAGGTACTTATAATTCCTAAATCATTCTTAACACTGAATGTCAAATAAACATGAACATTCACTCTCAAAAACACACTACACTAAGCAGGTGGTAAAATGGGGAGCCTATTCCTTCTCCTAAATCTATCTATAACCCTACTTAGTAGCCAAACACTACCCACTATATTCAGACTGCAGTGCTCAGCTCCTTGAAAATCCACAGTACACCTCACTATCAAAAAGTCAGTGCCCGAACCTTCACTCTCTCATGCAATATGTCAGGTACATTAATTTCTTCTGAATCACACTCACCAATCCTAATCCTAACTGTAACCAACAACACAATTCATATGCTCCCTTACAAAGGTACTTGAAATCCTGCACTATGACTAACTCTAAGGCAAAATCTCAGGCTGATACTATCTATGAAACACACACCCCAATACCCAGGTACAGAAACTCCAAGGCTCTCACTCACCCTCATCCTAATGCTGACCCTAATCCTAATCCTAACCATAGCCCGAGAGCAGGTACTTAGATTCCTAAATGATTCCTAACACTGAAAGTAAAATTAAGACCAACCCTCAAACACACACTACACTATACTACACAGATAATGAAATGGGGAGACTATTCCTTCTCCTAAATCTATGTCTAAACCTACTTGGTAGCTGAACACTACACATTATATCCAGACTGCAATGTTCAGGTCCTTGGAAA
>NW_022931506.1:0-543 GCF_012274545.1 Fukomys damarensis | reverse complement strand
TTTCTACAAAGGATTTATTCTAGGATTTGACTCAAGGCTAAGCACTGCATGCTCTGCTGTTGGAAAAACTGGGACTGTCAGTGGTATACTTCAATCCGAGTACACAGTTCTGAGAACAGGACAGCTGAGCATGTATGCTCTGGTTCAGGATTAAGGTCAGGAGATGCTGGATGACATCGTTCAATTAGAAACAACAAGTCCACCCTTTATTTGCCTTTCTGTTCTACTCACATCTAAAGACGGAATGCTGTTCACCCCCATAGATCAAGGCCCTCTTCTTTACTCAGTCTATGGATTCAAATGCTAATCTTTTCCAGAAGTATATTTACAGATATGCCCAGAAAAAAACAGTTATCAGCTATCCAAACATCCCTCAGGTCAGGGAAACTGATGCATAAAATTAACTATAACAAATCCCTACAGTTCACATAGCATTCAGGTAAAAGACAAAATTCTTCCAAGTTGGAAAAATGCAGTGTACAGCGTTTAGGAAAACATTAAGTGACTTTTTAGGCTTTTTCTGTGAAAAAGAAAAATACATAT
>NW_022931505.1:0-299 GCF_012274545.1 Fukomys damarensis | reverse complement strand
CACTGAGCCCCTGCAAGTACAGGTGCCCACCGAACTCTCCTTCTTTCCTCACATCCACAAGGAGCTATTGCCCTGGCTGCCTCCACTTCACATCCCCAGTCCTCATTTTCTTGTGACTTCATTACATGGCTTTGCACAGTTCTATACTTCACCACGCATGTCTTCCATTTCCTGTGTGTCCCTTAATTAGACAGAGGATGATAGCCATCAGATAGCACTGTTGAAATGTCAGTTGTGCTTAGCCAAATTTCAAATCAGGTACCTCATCATGCTTCAACACGTTTGGAAAGCGATGTGGA
>NW_022931504.1:0-240 GCF_012274545.1 Fukomys damarensis | reverse complement strand
ACAAAAATAAAAAAACAAAGAAAAGAATAATACTCAGAAAACAGCAAAGTTCTGTTACTGTTGCGGTACCTGGCAACATTTTTAAAATTAGCATCTTAATCATCATCTGGAAAGAGAACATTCTAAAGTAACATCATTAAAAATAGCTCTGATAAAGCATGGTCACTACTAAGTATCGTAAAGCAGGTACAAGATATTTAACATTCACAGAGGTATGAAACAGTACTGTCCTACATCTAT
>NW_022931503.1:0-531 GCF_012274545.1 Fukomys damarensis | reverse complement strand
CACCAAATATTAATGCCCCCAACTATATAAAACAAATATTAAGTAACATGAAAAACTAAATAAACACTAATACAATTGTAGTGGGAGATTTAAATATCCCACTATCACAAATAGACAGATTATCTAGGCAAAAAATTAACAATGAAATACTAGAACTGAACCAAGCTTTTCAACATATGGACTTAATAGACATCTATAGAGTGTTCCACCCCACAAAATCAGAATATACATTCTTATTGGCTGCACATGGATCATTCTCCAAGATAGACCACATACTAGCTCATAGAACAGGTTTGAATAAATGCAAAGGAATCAAAGTTATCCCCTGTATATTATCAGATCATAGTGCAATCAAGCTGGAGATCAATAGCATAAGAAACTGTAAGAACTTCACAAACACATGGAAAGTGAACAACACTCTTCTGAACAATTAAAGGGTCACAGAGGAAATTAAAGAAGAAATTAGACTTTTTTACAAATAAATGATAATGCCAATACAACATACAGGAATCTATGGGACACAATGAAAGC
>NW_022931502.1:0-556 GCF_012274545.1 Fukomys damarensis | reverse complement strand
AAAAGTAACCATCTTCTACTGGAAAGTAGAAATGGTTGCACAACATTTATACTTAATGACACTGAATTGTACACTTTGAATGGTGAATTTTGTGGTACAGACAGCTTATGGAGTTAACAATTACCTCTAACTTTGTCTCCACCATCTCCCTAGCTTTGCTGGACAAGGGCAGAGGGTTCATGGGCTTATCACAGTGGTACAAAATTAAATTAACTCTTCATGCCTCTTCCCTCCTTCTTTAGGAGATGAAATAAATTTCCCTTTCCTTGAATCTCTGTGCACTCATGATGCACTTGACACCAATCAAACATAACAGATGCCATGCAGAGTATTCTGAGGCTGGCTGATGACAGACGATTCTTATTTCTTCTCTGTTCAAATGCTTACATTAGATTCTTGGACCAGAAGTAAGCATTCTACCTTCACTGAGGCTGCCATGCTTTATGGAAGCCCAGTTTACAAACACAGAGACCAGGAACTATTGGAAAGGCCCAAAGATGAGAGAGAGAGAGAGAGAGAGAGAGAGAGAGAGAGAGAGAGAGAGAGAGAGAGAGAG
>NW_022931501.1:0-228 GCF_012274545.1 Fukomys damarensis | reverse complement strand
AATAGCCTTCATGTACACCAATTATGGACTCACAGAGACAGAAATTTGGAAAACAATTTCATTAACAATAGCAACAGCAAACTGAGGTATCTCAAAATCAATCTAAAAAAGAAAAAGAAACCAAAGAATACTACACTGAAAATTATAACAGTCTATAAATTAGATTACAGAAGATCTAAGAAATAGAAAATCATTTCCTGCTCCTGGGAAGGAAGAAACAACATGGAG
>NW_022931500.1:0-340 GCF_012274545.1 Fukomys damarensis | reverse complement strand
CTACACTGACATCTGTAATTGTTTTCATCCATCAACTCAACATATTTATTTGATGCACTTTAACGGAAATTAAAAAGACCTACAAGGATGGAGGAATAGGAACATTTGTATGCAGTTGGGAAAATGAATTAAGCAACAGGTGTTCAGAGTCTTAATACCATAACAATATAAATTATTTTTACTTGGAGATTTTTATTAGTAATACAGCACGATGACTCTGAGTGCATTCTGTAAATATGAAGACCTGTGTTCAGGGATTTAGTATTGATTCTGATTATCACAGTAGAACAATCTCAGTTAAATGTGGAAGAATTCTTAACCCATGCTTCATCCTACTTAG
>NW_022931499.1:0-245 GCF_012274545.1 Fukomys damarensis | reverse complement strand
TCACATTGATAAATCCCCTCTATAATAATAGAATAGAGTGGAAGGAACTGCAAGGCCCAGACTTTACTTAACAAGTTTTCTAGAAAGTTCAAGGACAAAAGGCAGATAAAAATGATACTAGAGGAAATTGAAGCTTCATACACCTATAGATACAGCAAACAGTTAGATAACTCTCAGATAAGTATTAAACTTCCCTTTAAATTGCTATTGTAGTCAGGTTTTACAAGGGAAAAGATTTAATATAG
>NW_022931498.1:0-262 GCF_012274545.1 Fukomys damarensis | reverse complement strand
CTGGTCCATCACACGTGGGGTCCTGAACTAACCCTACAGTGTGTGCTGTGAGGTCATGCACCTGCCCCTTTTCTGCCCTTCCTCCTCTACCTTCGTACTTCATGAGCTGCCATTTCCAACACACTGTCTGGAAATTTCCCTAACACTTAACTCCTTTCACTTCCAAACTGTTTACTTTTCTATAGCCGGACCTAACCCTCTGGGTCATGATCCCTAAACCCTTTTCTCTTCCGGCTGCAGTCTCCACAGTCTTCAGAAGACA
>NW_022931497.1:0-207 GCF_012274545.1 Fukomys damarensis | reverse complement strand
TTTTACCATGAATGGGTGTTGAATTTTGTCAAATGCTTTTTCTGCATCTATTGAGAGGATCATTTGGTTCTTGTCCTTGACTTGTTAATATAGTGTATACATTTATTGATTTACATAGGTTAAACCATCCTTGCATCCCTGGATTAAATCCGACTTGGTCAGGATGTATGATCTTCTTGATGATCCTCTGTATTCTGTTTGCTAGTA
>NW_022931496.1:0-222 GCF_012274545.1 Fukomys damarensis | reverse complement strand
TGAGTATAGGTTTAGGCTTAGGAATAGAGTTGAAATGTCACTACCTGTGTATTGGAGTATGGGCTAAATGGTTAGTGTTAGTTTTAATTTTAGGATTTAGGGTTTAGGATTACGATAGGTTTAGTAAGGTCTTGACCTGGATTAGGATTCATGGCGGGGTTAGGATTAGGCATAGGTTTGGGGTCTGGGATAGTGTAGGAATTTCAGTACCTGAGTATTGAG
>NW_022931495.1:0-299 GCF_012274545.1 Fukomys damarensis | reverse complement strand
TTTTTTTTGGTACCAGAGATCGAACTCAGGACCTTGTGCTTGTGAAGCAGGCAGCAGCATCACTGAACTAAATCCCCAGCCCCATTTGATCTGTTTTTAATTTCCCCTGTTTTTCTCTTTTATCATTTGTATTTTTCTCTTTTGCCTGCAGGGATGAGTTTATACAAAATAAATCTTTAACTGCTTCAGTTATCTATTTTCATAATTTGCTGTATGGTTAGACTGACTTCATTATATCTTTTATTAGAAGTTATCTTGGTTCCTAATGGCAGTTGTGACTTTCTACTTGATTTTTTTTT
>NW_022931494.1:0-212 GCF_012274545.1 Fukomys damarensis | reverse complement strand
GACAAGTATAACATTCAAAACTGGAAATAACTTTTTTCTTACATTTTGAAGGTATTTTTCATTTTCTTATCGAATCCATGTAGACTGTTGAGGGTGCTTTGAGTCATGCAAAGTTCCCTTTTCATTTTTGCCCAAAATCTGTTTTGACCTTCTTCCTAGATGCCTTTGAAATACTTTTCACACTCAGTGTTATGGAATTTCTTAATTATTTG
>NW_022931493.1:0-476 GCF_012274545.1 Fukomys damarensis | reverse complement strand
TATTTTTTCTTTTCTCTTATTTCCTTTCCCCTACTCTTCCCACTTCCCTACACTGTTATCCCTTTTCTTCCTATTTCACATCATCAGTTACACAATTTGGATCTTAGTTGCATTTTTAGTTTTTCACACCAGAGAAACTATTCAGTATTTGCATGTGTGTATTCTATTTATTTCACTTAAGAGTATGGCCTCAATATGCATCCATTTTCCTACGAATAACTCTAGTTTCTCATTCTTTATGGCTGAGTAGTACTCCGTTTTATAGAAAAACCATATCTTCTTTATCCAGTCTCTAATTTATGGGCAATTGGGCTGTTTCCAAGTTTTAGCCATTACAAACTGTGGCACTTTAAACATGGGTGCACATATATTGCTGTGGTATGATTCCTTTAATTCTTCTAGAAAGATAACCTAGCAGAGGGATATCTGGGTCAAATGGAACCTTTAATCCTAGTTCTTTGAGGTACCTCCATATT
>NW_022931492.1:0-522 GCF_012274545.1 Fukomys damarensis | reverse complement strand
CAAAATACTATTTCTAATATATTTATGTTTCTGTAAACATCCAATAACACAAAATTTAGAAATCGTGCTACCACTGTGTAGCTTCTAAATTGTATAGCTCTGAAAACAAATTTAATGGAATTGTTCATAGCTGGTATTATTCTATTAAAAAATACCCTTTAATATCAGAGTAGGGGGAATGTCTATTTTGTATTCATTCTTTTAATTTGTTTCTCTTCTTCCTCTGAAAAAATGTCAGCTGAAATTCTATTTGGAGCACTGGTATTTATCTCTGCAAACAAAAAATCAACCTTTTTTATTTTCTTTGCTGCTTTCCACAACACCTTCATTTTGAATTCTTGGCTAGAATTTTGAAAAGAAAACAGATTATGATGAATAAATTCTATTTACTTATGCAGTATGCAATGACTAAATTTTCATACCATGTGTTAAATGGCTAATGTATATAATATAAAATTTTATATTCAAAGTTGATTTTGAGCTCTCCTGAAATTCTACAAATGGTCTGAAATTTCTCTTACC
>NW_022931491.1:0-365 GCF_012274545.1 Fukomys damarensis | reverse complement strand
TTGGGATCTTGTACCTTTACGTGACAGGTCTTGGTTCTCATTTTTTCCCCATACCCCTGCCCTAAAAACTTTGTTCTTTATTACACATGGTCATTGAATCCTTTGGTGTCTGTTTGCTTGTTTATTTGTTTGTTTTGAGTCAGTGTCTTGCTATGCAGTCAGGCTGGCCTTGAACACAGTGATCTTCCTGCCTCAGCCTTCTGAGTGAACTCTTTTGTTGTTTTGTTTTTTGTTGTTGTTTTGTTTTGACCTCATGTTCTATTATAATTTTATTATTTATTGTTTGTTTGTTTGTTTTTTGGTACCAGGGATCAAACTTGGGACCTTGTCCTTGAAGGCAGCAGCACCACTGAGCTAAATCCCCA
>NW_022931490.1:0-231 GCF_012274545.1 Fukomys damarensis | reverse complement strand
CTCTCTTAGGCCTTAAGAGATTTTCTGGTACAAGTGCCTCACAAAAGTGTTTCAATCTCTGCCGGGCAGAGAATTGCAAATAAACAGAAATACAGTTGTACTGCATATAAGATCTGAACTTCACTGGTAAAGTCATAGATTTGCAGCACCTTTCTCTGTGGAGTACTTCACCTTCAGAAAACTAACCGCGTTGTTTTAAAAGGTCTAAGTGGCAAGAGAAGCTGTTTCCCA
>NW_022931489.1:0-816 GCF_012274545.1 Fukomys damarensis | reverse complement strand
ACTAACATCCGTTTGATGACATCTAAATAGTGCTGCTGTTGGTTCCCAAAAATTCCAGGAAAGCTCCTAAAAGATGATTCAAGAGCACTCTTTAAGCTTCATTATATCTTTGCAAAGCATGAGTTACAAACTGTAATGACTGGTTTCCCTGACTTAAAATATACATTGATCTTTAGGTCAGGCATCACCTATCTGTGCTCTAGGCAGCTCTGTCTGGGCTGGGAGAAGGGAAACAAACAGCACAAGTTTAGGCCGGGCACAGAGGCTACTCTGCAGGCCATTCATTCTCAACTCCACTTGTGTTTCTCCCAACTGGTCTCCACCGGAAGTGAACCTGAGGGAAGGAGGGCACAAGGGCCGACCGAGAAGTTTCAGAGGTAACGGCAGTAACTGTGATTTCTATCTGCTGCTTCTGGCCTTGGTGACCCTAGGAATCCAAGTTCTACTCTACTTTGCATCCGGTGAATAATTAAAAGGGACTGTGTCTATTTCTGGGTTACTGAAATAAACCAGATACATTTGACAACTAAAGTAGAAAACGATGTGTAGAGCCTACAACTTGAGAAGTTTTAAATCCAATGTATTAATCATATTTTAAACACAGTAAAATACTGGTTAATATAGAAGACCAAAAAAGAACCACCTAATCCTAAACTTAAGCCATTTGAATATTAGCATACAGAAGTTTGTTAAAATATTAAGAAGCAAGGTCCCAGAAGACTCAAAATGCAATGGGGACTCAGTAGAAGTCTCCTCTTTTTATTCAAGACCATTATTAAAACAGTAGTGTTCTAGCTGGTCGGGGTGGTGCACGCC
>NW_022931488.1:0-591 GCF_012274545.1 Fukomys damarensis | reverse complement strand
CTCTCCATGAGTCTGTTATTTGTGTATAAGAAGGCTATTGATTTTTGGGTGTTCACCTTGTATGAGATACTCTACTGAATCTGCCACTTAAGTCTAGAAGTCTTTTGGTGGAGCTTTTTGGGGCTTCAGTTAAGTCTAGAAGTCTTTTGGTGGAGCTTTTTGGGGCTTCAGTGTAGAGTATCATATCATCAGCAAATAATGACAGTTTAACTTCTCCCTTTCCTATCTTTATTGCTTTAATTTCTTTCTCTTGTCTAATTGCTGAGGCTAATGTTTCCAGAACTATATTAAAGAGGAGTGGTGATAATGGGCATCCTTGTCTTGTTTCTGATTTTAACATGAATGTTTTCAGTTTTTGGCCATTTAATCTGATGCTGGCTGTTGGTTTTTCATAGATAGCCTTTATTACGTTGAGGTATAGACCATCTATTCCAATTTTTTGCAGGATTTTTATCATGAATGGGTGTTGAATTTTATCAAATGCTTTTTCTGCATCTATAGAGAGGATCATATGGTTTTTGTCCTTGACTTTGTCAATATAATGTATTACATTTATTGACTTTCGTATGTTGAATCACCCTTGCATCTCTG
>NW_022931487.1:0-584 GCF_012274545.1 Fukomys damarensis | reverse complement strand
CATATGGTTATTGGTTGCATTCTCTCAGAAATTGAAAAAATACATTTATAACTTTCAATTAACACATCTACATTCCTACTGCTTATACTAAAGTGGAATTAACTGTTGGTTTTAACTCATCACCAGTGTCTTATATTTACCTACCTGTGAGAGCTGGGTGCATGTTCTAATATGTTAACAACAGAAATCAATGCTCAGCTCCACCAAAACAAAACAAAGTATTACTGATGCTCAGTATTTATCTATTGTATGCTCTTATCTCTCCCTACTGTCCCTGCTCCAATTTAAACTGGCTTTAATCACAGGTTTAGAAAAAACCTAAAATGTGTATGTATCCCTAAGGTGAACTGTTTTAAAAATATTTTTAATTTCATTCTTTTTTGTGCTTTATAGAAGTGGTATAGTGTATATAGTCTATAGGTTTCATTGTTTTCAGTTTGTTTCTAAGATTTGTACATGTTATAAATAGCTGCAATCTGTTTTTTTATTGATGTATATTTCATCATGTGATTTTACAATATATTATTAAATACATACACATGGACTGCAAGTGTAGCTCAGTGGTAGGTAGCATGAATGCAGCT
>NW_022931486.1:2247-3446 GCF_012274545.1 Fukomys damarensis | reverse complement strand
TTGCTTGTTGGTTTCAAGTTTGTTAATTGATCTGCAAAAGTTTTGACTAGTGTTAACTAAAAAAGATCTCTGAGAAACCGCCAGCCCTGATCTCCCTCCTTGAGTCTATGTTTAACACCCATGACCCCACCTGGGATGATTGTCAGCAACTTTTACAGGCTCTGTTCACATCCGAGGAACAAGAAAGAATTAAAAGACATGCTATTCGATCAGTGCTGGGGGAACTAAGGGGCTTATTGATGACCAACAACAACAGGCCCAAAATGAAGCACAACTCCCCATCTCCCGTCCCAAATAGGAATCGAATTCCACCGGAGATAGGGTAAGGAAGCTCTTCGCAACTACCAGCAGCATCTCCTGGCCGGCCTTAGGGGAGCCGCTCGCAAGCCTACCAATTTGAGCAAGGTAAGCGAGGTCCTACAAGGGCCTGAGGAATCCCCCTCTGCCTTTCTGGAGCGTTTACTGGAAGCGTACCGCACGTACACTCCAATTGACCCAGACGCTCCAGCAAACAGGCAGGCAATTAATCTGGCTTTTGTAACTCAGTCGGCCCCAGACATTCGGAAAAAGTTACAGAGAATTGAGGGCTTTGAAGGAGAGAATAGGAAAAAATTAATAAGTGTAGCAATGAAGGTGTTCACAAACAGGGATCCACTTGAAGATAGAATAACTAAAAAGATGGCAAGGGCAAATATAATGATGATGGCAGAAGAAGGTTTTATACAGAAGGGGAGAAAAATGAAATGGGGAAATAAGGAAAAGAGATGACCTCCTCTAGATAAGGATCAATATGCATATTGCAAAGAAAAAGGGCATCATAGGAAAGAATGTGAAAAATGGAAGAAGAAAAAGGAACTAGAAAAGAAACCAGAAACTAAAACGGGAGAAATCTTTTTCACAGGGGAAAAAGGAGACTAACAGAGCCATGGCTCATGGCCGCTTAACCCTGATGAGCCTATGGTAACTTTGGGAATAGGGGGAACAAATGTTAAGTTTCTTGTAGACACTGGAGCGGCCCATTCAATCCTCAGAGCTTCCCTTGGAGCACTTTCCTCCCTGAAGTCTTCCATTACTGGAACTACTGGACAACTGACATGGACTCGATTGCCACAAGGCTTTAAGAACTCCCCCACACTGTTTGGGGAGGCTCTCAGCAGAGATCTACAAGAGGTAAGAAAAGCTTTTCCCTATGCAACTGT
>NW_022931486.1:0-1159 GCF_012274545.1 Fukomys damarensis | reverse complement strand
GATTTGGCTTGCCCTTAGCCCTGGGGTCCGACAATGGCCCAGCCTTCACGGCTAAAGTGTCTAAACTGATTAACCTAAGCATTGGAATTAGGTGGAATTTACATTGTGCTTACAGACCTCAAAGTTCAGGACAGATAGAAAGAGCTAACAGGACACTAAAAGAGATTTTAACTAAATTGAGCCTAGAGACTGAATTAAGTTGGATGGAGCTTCTCCCTTTTGCTCTGCTGCGTATTCGATGTACTCCCAAGCCTCCTCTGAATCTGTCACCCTTCCAAATTATCTATGGGCATACTCCCCCCTTGGTTCCCCATATAGATATGGAATTAAAGGAGAAATTCTCTCATCTGAGATTGCTTAAGTCTCTGAGAGCTTTACATGAAATACAGTCTCAACTACAAGACCAGGTTAGAGGATCTCTGACCCTTCCTCATGAGAAACCTTTACAGCCACTGCCCTATAAGCCGGGAGAACTGGTTTATATTCGCAGGTTTGACTCCAAAACCTTGGAACCACGGTGGAAGGGACCTTTTCCAGTTGTCCTGTCTACTCCTCTGGCTGTGAAGGTTGCAGGACACCCGACGTGGATCCATCGCAACCACCTCAAGCCCGGACCAGACAATAGCCCAGAGGCTTATGGAAAATGGAGCATCGTCAGCAGACCCGGAGAATTGAAAGTAAAACTCCGCTCAACTGGACCTTCATTATGATCTGGGTGATTTCCCTTGGGACAATAATAGCGTTGTCTGAAGAGGACTTAGGTCATACTAAAAATGTTTGGGTGCAACTAGCTGACTCCTTAAATTTGTCTGAAATATGTTTAAATGCTGATGTGAATTTTCATTATGTGCTTGGAAGTTGTTTGGTTCCAGTATGCACCCCACTTGAAAGTATTAGACCATATACTATGTTCAAAAATTTCCCACAAGTAAATCTCAGTTATTTGGATAGTTACAATTGGGGACAGGTGACATGTTACAAACCAAAGAATGCTATTAAGCTATATACCCCTCGAGTAGCTATGTCCAATAAGACTCTCTGTGCCAAATATAAAGGTTGTACTTCCCAGTGTTTAAATCTTAAAGAAGCAGATGTGATGAAGTGTTCTAGAGAACAAAAAATTCCTTACAGCAAATGCCATATTACTTTGCCACTGGGA
>NW_022931485.1:0-202 GCF_012274545.1 Fukomys damarensis | reverse complement strand
GCTCCTTTTACTGAGGTCCCAGTCCTCGCTGCACACGTGCATCACTCCCCCAGGCTCCCCTATTCTGCTCTGACTGCTGAGTCCCGAGCCCAGGGCATGGGCCGGTCCCGGGAGCCCACGGCTGCCTCAGCCGCCCTCTGTCACCTCTGCCTCTCCCCGGAAGCACAGCAGAGAGCTGTGCACACTGACTGTGAGCTCTGGC
>NW_022931484.1:0-715 GCF_012274545.1 Fukomys damarensis | reverse complement strand
CTGAGAGACATACATAGAATTCAAATTTAGTGTTTTTGAAGTTGAATGCACCATATTTTGTGTATTCCTATTCTATTTCTTACTTCAGAAAGTGTTACCTTCATCTTTTCAAAAGTGCAAGCCAGAAAACTAAGTGAACATCTTTGATTAAATATAAATAGTGAGGAAAGCAGAGATGCAGCCTCCACATATCTAAGTCCTTTGACATTGAAATATTTACCATTTTGTTTCCTTTCCTCTCATCCTTCATATGAATTCCTTACCTTGGTTCTGACTCCATTCTTCATTTCTGAGTTATTAAAATAGTGATCTGCTGCTTTTATCACCATTCATTATTGTTTAATAAAGGTCACCAGATACTCCGTAGTGTGTGGGAACATTTGGATACACTCTTCAGTTCCTACTACTTCCCTACAAGAAAGGGTTCTGTATCTTTTCAGTGCTTTCAAAATGAAGTTTAAAATCATGAGTTTATCACATAAGAGAAATTTGTAGTAAATGGAAAATATGGCCACAGTCTTTAATAGCTAGTAAAACCCATTGGGATGTGTGTGTGTGTGTGTGTGTGTGTGTGTGTTTGGGGTGTGGGGTGTGTTTGTGCCTCAACAGTTGTATTCAACTGTGATAGATGTGCTGATAAAAACTTGCTTTAGCAACTTCTGTACCACAGGCATTGCAAAATCCCTCCAGAGGTTAGGAGGGCAAACCTGGAGAA
>NW_022931483.1:0-2172 GCF_012274545.1 Fukomys damarensis | reverse complement strand
ACCCACAAATGGATGAATCCATTGGAGAGATCAGAGCCCCAAAATCCCTACTCTTTAACTTTGCTGCATTAGGGAGCAAGCCTTCAACACATGAGCCTGTAGGGGACATTTAAGACCCAAAGCATAATGCCCCATAAGGTGATGGGTGTGAGCTGAGGAAAAGATGTTTCAGTGCAACAGATGTATGTGATATGAGGCCTGAGCTATCTGCTTGTATAATTTACTCAAGCCTATAAGCCTTCGTGGATCTAAAGTTAAGTTCTCATTTTTGTCATATAATGGATTGCTGGTGTGCTTCCCTGAAATTATAGGTTAATGGGCCTAATAATGCCTAGGTTGTTGTTTTCAGATACAGTCTTACAATTACTTGGGGCTTCATAGGCAAGCACTAATTCGCTGCCAGGGTCCTGTAGCACTCTAGGAGCTGTTTTACTAAATTACCGTTCTCTGTCATGGAAGGTATGACTGGCTCCAAAATTCTGAGGGCCTGCACTTTGACTTTCCCTTTGGAGCTTTCCAGAGACTCCACATCGTGTTCTCTCACACCCTTGGAGCTGACGAGTCACTGGGTTCAAATCACCGGAGCAGCTTGGCTTGCAGCCTGGACCCACCCAAAACTGACAATGTTGGAAATGACCCAATAAATATAATGCAGCAAAATTCCATGTTTCCAAAATCCAGAAAAGACTCACCAAGTGCTGTGTCTGAATGAGTGACAGGTGATTAGGATAAAATAATGTCTTTTCTTTTTTCTTAGAGGAGATGGCATGGCAAGTTTTAGATCATTTGACTCAAAAATGTTGCTGATGTAACAAGCTCCTGCAGCTTTCGGGGTCTATCTCCCACTCTCTGGCTGTGTCTAAGGGCATGTAGGGTATTTGTTCTTGGGTACTCCTCAAGTCCTTGCAGCATGACATTAGCAATCTCTTCAGTATGATGAACTAATGTGATGTTCTGGGAAATATCGAGAGGATCAAGGGCCACTTTACCTGCCTGGCAAGGTTCTGAGTCTGATTCCTGGTACCGGAAGAACAACCAAACAAAGAAGATCAAGATCCCCACAGGCTACATTGTAACAGAGAACAGAAATCTGACCTAGTCTAAGGGTAGGAGAGTGAACATGTATTGCTGGTCTTCTCAGGTAAATGCAAACTGGTTTGACCATTCATTGATAGAGACTAAAATCATGTATTCTCCAGACTGAGTCGCAGGGGATATTTGGTCTGTTTTAGTAAAGACAGCACATCCAGTGGTGCAACCATAACTAGGGCAACCACCCGGTTAAGTATAAGCCTTTAATAGCAGGAATCATTTCTGCAATTCCCTCTAGTAGGTGTTGTTGTTTCTGTGACTCATTATTTTGGCTGAGAGGGCAAACAGTTTCAAGGTTTTCTACTTGATCTTTTCTGTCAAATAGTTCTTAGTCCACAAGTCTGGGTACCAATGTGAGGGTTCTTCTAGTTACTAAAAATATGAATCCCAGTTATATATTTAGGATCCAGGGCAGTGACTGCAGGAGACTCAGGGGAGAGAGTGAGTGCCTGGCCCTTCTCAGGGGGTCACCTAACTTAGGGTTCCTTCCAGGCGCCAGAACCCCAGGGCTGCGAAGGCCCAAGACCACAAGGCAAATGCAGACGACTGGCCCAGAGGGGCCCGCTTGCTTCCAGAGTTGGGAGGCTACGGCTCCCCAAGCTGAGGGACCCTGGGTCATTAGGAAAAGGCAGGAATCCTGTAAGAGGGAGAAAGGAAGGAGGCCTCTGAGGAGCAAGGGGGTAGGGTCGGTCCTGGGGATGGAAACAGGACCCGCTCGGAGTCAGGAAAATATCACAGCTGCACCCACTTTCAGTGCAATCTGCTCCCTCCCATCTACAGCTGGGCCTTTGCGGGGGGGGGACGGGGGCGATCCCTGGGCGACAGTGAGTGGAAACTGAGCAGCCCCGCAGCCCTGGTTGCCTCTCCGGTGCCTTTGGTCCTGGATGAGCTGCTTGCATCTGAGGCCCGGGCCTCAAGCAAACAGCAGGAGACCCACAGACAGGATGCCTTTGATTTCTCCATCCCGCAGCCCCGGGAAACCACAGTCGAAAATCAATGATCCCTAATAAATTGCTAAGTAATATTACACTGGCAGAATGGCCATTTCATTAGCCAGAACAAGCCCTGAGCGGACACTAG
>NW_022931482.1:0-609 GCF_012274545.1 Fukomys damarensis | reverse complement strand
TGCATAAAATATAAAATTGAAAAAAGAAATTGAGCTGATTCTTAAACAAATGTCAAGGTTTTTGAAAGGCTTAATTGCTTGTTCTTAATTTCATAGGGGTCTCAGCTCACATAGATGAATACAAGATTTATGTTTTATTTGATTCTCACTGGATACAAAGGAAGTCATGTTTCTAGGACTTACACAGAGACATTAAAGAAGCTCAACAGTCTCACTCAGCTCTCCAGTAAAGTTACACAAACAGGAAGATATAGGCTGTAACCTTAAGAATCGGAGGACATCCAAATAAATAGAATGCTATTGGGCAGCATAAGAGAAAGAGTAATGAGCAGAGCATTCTACACCTAAGAATAAGTGAGCAAGTCTCTGAACTGCCACTGTGAAGTCAGTGTTATATAATTGGTATCCCTGAGTCATTTGAAATGATTTTCTTAGCACAAAAACAAAATAAGAAACAAGCTTAACAAACAACTCAAATCTTTCTTTGAAAATCTTGCCAACTGGCTCTACCTTTCCATAGATGTAGCTGATATTTGCCTCTTTCTCCAAGGGTGATTGTTGACAAAGAGCCTTGTTACTACCACATAGAAACTCGTCACCTCTACTCCT
>NW_022931481.1:0-217 GCF_012274545.1 Fukomys damarensis | reverse complement strand
AGGGTTTTTGTTTGCAGAAAAATTATTCCATAAAGTTTGTATTTGAAGTGGACCCTAAAAATCGTTGGCTTAATAAATAGGCATTGAATATCTACTCTGCCCATTGTGAAGCAGTAGAGTGAAAAGTTATGGTTCCCGCTGACAGCTAATCAGGAGAGGGGGCAAACTCCTCATTGAATGTCTTTAGTTGTAACTGACACCCAGTGCTCACAAATGG
>NW_022931480.1:0-424 GCF_012274545.1 Fukomys damarensis | reverse complement strand
GTATCTAGTAGCCATCTTTGTCTCTTCTGATCAGTTCTGGCTTGAAGTCTGCTGTGTCTGAAAATAAGTCAGTGGGTCCTGGTTGTTTTGGGGCTCTGGGCAAGTGGAGTATCATTTTCCATCACTTCACTAAAAGTCTATGTAGTTGCTTTTAGTTAGTGTGTCTCCTGTAGGCAATACGTGCATGTGTTTTGTTTTTTGATCCAATCTGCCAGTCTGTAACTTATAATTGGAGAGTTGAGACCCCTGATGTATACTGACATAAAATGACCAATTCAGGGCTGGAGCACACCTGTAATCCCAACACTCAGGAGGCTGAAACAGAAGGATCACTGTGAGTTTGAGGCCAGCCTGAGCTATACAGAAAATTCAAGGCTAACCTAAACTACATAGCAAGACCTTGTCCAAAAAAAAAAAAAAAAAA
>NW_022931479.1:0-215 GCF_012274545.1 Fukomys damarensis | reverse complement strand
TTGTAGTATGCAGGGTGGATCCTCAATACCTTTGAGGCTGGCAGGTTAACTGTCATGAATCTGGCTTATGACAATGCAAATGAGTGTTATAAGGAAGCCCTTCAGTCGCATGATAAACATGCTCCTGCTCAAGAAATGGTTCATCTGTGATGGGGTATCGGTCTAGCTTCTTTCCAGGGTGCAGCTTTAGACACCACTCTGACTCAGTCTATCAA
>NW_022931478.1:0-237 GCF_012274545.1 Fukomys damarensis | reverse complement strand
GGCACAGTCCCAGAACCTGGTTTATGAACTTACTTTCTTTAAGGATTTTAGAAAACTTAAATATTTTTTGTGTCTTAAAGCTGCAGGCTTTCTTAAATGTACAGTTTGTTTGTTTGTTAGTTTGTTTGTTTGTTTTGTTTTGTTTTTGTACCAGGGATTGAACTCGGGTCCTTGCACTTGCAAGGCTGGCCACCAAACCACTGAGCTAAATCCTCGGTCCTAGTGTACAGTTTTAAT
>NW_022931477.1:0-496 GCF_012274545.1 Fukomys damarensis | reverse complement strand
GCTTATACCCCGCTATCCCCACCCCACCAAGCCTGCTATTTCTTTCCCTTCATAATTTACTGGGCCCGCCATCAGGCTATGAATGGAAACAGATCTTTATAATAGTCTTGTCACAAAGATTCATCCTTACCTCAGCCTGGGGTATCCTCTGGGGGGAGGAGGGTCATAATATGGAATTTAGTATACATACAGACAATTGACAGCTGAAATTCACAGAGTGCTTCTTTCTTATCCGGTACTGCTGTTTGAGCTGCATCTGTAACTTCAATAAACCCCATGAGATAAACACTCCAAGTACTGCTATGTCACAGACGAGGAAGCTAAGGCTCAGAAGAATCACTTGCTCAAGTTTGCAGAGCTAGAAAGTTATGGAGGCAGAATACAAACCCTGACATTGTGACTCTGGAGTCTTTTTTAATTCATCGTCTGTCTGTCTGCCTGAGTATCATTTATCTAAAGATATTTAACAATAGTTAAACAGGATACACCTTTTTCT
>NW_022931476.1:0-203 GCF_012274545.1 Fukomys damarensis | reverse complement strand
ACTTTTAGCAGAGAAGCCCTTCAGGCCTAAGGGAGTTCCTAGCACCTCTGAGTGCACACAAGCATCCAGAACACTGTATAATTGGGGATAGGTTCTGATTGAAGTTAGAACACAAACACACTTTGCCGAACTCTTCTGCAGTTTAAAGTGCTGATTTCCCCGGGAAACAGCTTCACTCGCCGCTTAGCAGTTAAATGCGAAAG
>NW_022931475.1:0-938 GCF_012274545.1 Fukomys damarensis | reverse complement strand
CCCTTTTGATCTTCTCCACACTGCTTGAGCAGTCCCTACTCCATGTTGACCACTGCACTGAGAAATACATTCATTGACTTACATCACTGGTCAGACATATAGAGGCAAGTATTAATATAAACCCATGCAGGAACGAGAATTTGAGGCTAAACAAGATTAAGTAATATGGTTGAATCCAAATACTCATAACTCATGTGTATATGTTTCCAATATGACTGCTCGAATAAAACAAGAGAGTTTATATAAGTCAAGGAAAATACAAAAGCAGCGCTGTCAATCACATTTTTCATGATGATGGAGTGCATGGAAATGCATTAGAGATATAAATTATTGAACCTGAAAAAAGGATTATAGACAAACGGAGAGGAATTGTGAACTCACCATATGGGAGCTAACTGAAATTTACAGGAATAAAAGAGTTCCATGAATAATTAATAAGATAAAGTAATTATGAAAACATTGTCAAATTCTGAATCAATGCCTGAGATTCCCTGGTATAATTTAGTAAATTTCCCAAATCCTATTAAGGGTAATAGTCACAATAATACTTACTTTTCTTGAAGGAACAGATTGTGTGTTTTTATGTCTAAAATATCTGTTTAGCAGCAAACAAGTGGGTACAATCTTGTAATTGTATTAGGTTTGCAACATAATGATCCCAAGTGTTTAGCCTCTGTGTGTCAATTAGTTCTCTGATTTTGGATCAACTGTGGTATTGGCTTTGACTTTTGGGTTGGTTGCAAATCTGTTGCATGTTTTTCTATTTATATTTAGTCAGCAATTACCAATGTCACTTTCTTCCCATAGAAGATTATATGAAATCAAGAAGACAAAACAAACTATTCCTATATCTTTAAGTCCATATCAAGTGTACTAAATTTTCCCAAAGGAAAAAAAAAATCATAACCAAGCCAAGTATCACTACACTGGTAAATAAA
>NW_022931474.1:0-217 GCF_012274545.1 Fukomys damarensis | reverse complement strand
AACTCATTACTAATTCATTCCTAAAATCTGCTTTTTAAAATTTCTCTCTTCGAGGCTCATGAGCTGCAGAATTGGACTTCACAAGCTGTTTAATTTTGTCCCCGTAGGAGCAGTGACACACCATGTGTCAAGCCTGCCGTAACACTCATCCTTCCCATCGAGTCTGCTTTCTTTCCCTAGAAATGAGAGGATGTGACAGGAAAGGATGGAGCCAGGC
>NW_022931473.1:0-276 GCF_012274545.1 Fukomys damarensis | reverse complement strand
GTTAATACCCACGAAATAGTCACTCAATTAAATAAAATTGAATTGGTTTCATTTGGAAGATCAGTCTTTATTCTTCTCTCTCCTTCTCTCTCTTTTCTCTTCCTCTCTCCTCCTCTGTCCTCTCTTCTCTTTCTGCTCTTTCTCTCTCTCTCTCTTCCTTCTCTCCTCTCTCCCTAACCTGCCTCCCCTAATAAAATCTCCTGTCAGAAGAAAAAAAGATCAGTTCTCCATTACTGTCTACATTACTCTTCTCTCTGTAAAACATTTTCTTGGTTC
>NW_022931472.1:0-756 GCF_012274545.1 Fukomys damarensis | reverse complement strand
AATAGTACTCAAGATCCTAACGGGACAATTAGCAACATGAAATAGGAAGAAAAGGACCAAAGGGGTAGGGACAGTGAGAAGGACAGGGAAAGAGGAATAAGGGAAAAGGAAAAAAATATGAGAAAATGTAAAAATGGAATTAAAGTGTTTGAAGGTGGGGAGGAGAGGAGGGGGTGAAGGGAGGGAGGGGACAAGGGAAAAAAATGAGAATCAAGACCTGGCATGTAAAGGTACAAGATCCCAATGATGAATGTAACTGTACTGTATACCTAGAATGTACCAATAAATTCAATTTAAATTTTTTTTGAAAGTCAGGAACAAGATACGGATGTCTACTATCACCAGTCCTGTTTGATATAGTTCTAGAAACATTACCTATAGCTTTTAGACAAGAGAAAGAAACATTGAGGCTATACTCCTAAGTGAAATAAATGGGACACGCTTAAGTAAATACCGAATAGTTTATCTGATGTGAAAAACTAACAGTGTCAATAGGTTCAAATGGTATAATTGACAATGTGAAATTGGAAGAAAATTACTAAAGGGATAGTGGGAAGGGGAGGAAAAGGGAATAAGGGAAAAGAAAAAATGTGAAAAAAGTAAAAAATGGAAACAAAGTCTTTGTGAATAGGGAAGAGTGAAGGGAGTGAAGGGAGAACAGGGGTATGGGGGGAAAATAAGAACCAAGACCTGTCATGTAAAGGTACAAGATCCCAGTGATAAATGTAACTATTGTTTGCTTTAAATGTACCAATA
>NW_022931471.1:0-318 GCF_012274545.1 Fukomys damarensis | reverse complement strand
TTAAAGAAATCCTTAACCTCACAACAATCACAAATATGCATTAAAAATGAAGTCCTGGTTTAAATGGCAAACAGAAAAAGTTGAGTTAGTGAGGACATAGAGAGAAAAGTAGTCTTTTACATAGTTGGCTTTTTAAAAAGTCACTACATACCTATTTTTTTCAAGGATGGGTAAATTGGAATCTTCCCATCATGAACTACTTATCAAAAATACACTATTACTGACTGCATGGTACAGGGTATTGAAATTCACTTATTATTTTTTTGAGACAGGGTCTTGCTAGGTAATTCATGACAGCCTTGAACTCACTATGTAGCC
>NW_022931470.1:0-225 GCF_012274545.1 Fukomys damarensis | reverse complement strand
ACAAAAGGAACCCTACTCAAAACTCCAAAGATAACAATAGGGCAAATAATTTGAAGCATTGTGGTAGGCAGTGGGAAAACTAGTGGTGGTTTAGCAGTGGGACGGGACTGTATCATTTTGTTGGCAGACTTTATGAATCAGAGTTCTGGCACAATTTCTTGATACACATGGTACCAAAGGCTTTTGCCACAGGTTCTTTCTGAGAGGGAATGTCCCTAACACATC
>NW_022931469.1:0-250 GCF_012274545.1 Fukomys damarensis | reverse complement strand
GGCAGTGACTTTTGTGAAGCTCGGATGTGCCGTGGTTTTCCCTCGGACCGGAGCCTTGCCACCGTGACAGAATCCAGAGGGAGGGGCCATCGCCTAGCGTTAGAGCTACATTTCGGGGCTGGAACGGATTCCCCGTTGGGCTCCCCGTGTAGTGTAGTGTGTGACGGAGGGTAAGGCTTCATATTCATTGGACCCTGAGTTTTAGGAATGATGTAGGAATGTAAGTTCCTCCTCGAGGCTCAGGGATAGG
>NW_022931468.1:0-543 GCF_012274545.1 Fukomys damarensis | reverse complement strand
CTCTGTTAAGAATCTCCAGAAAAAGTAATAGTCATGAGATAATGATACATAGAATATATATTAACTATTCCTGTAGTCATGTATATCATCTGTCATTGATCTATCTATTTATCTATCTATCTATCTATCTATCTATTGATCTATCTGTGGTATAAGTTCCGGTTGGCAGTGAGTTCCAGTGAGACAGGAGAACAGATGGTGTGGATTAGGTTTCCAGGGCAGAAGGGCACTATCTTAGCTAAAACAATCAGGCTCAAGGAATTCCCTCTTCAGTTAGCCTTCTTGTTTTGTTCAGGTAATCAGTTTACTGGATGAAATCCATCTACCCCAGAGAGTGCCACCAGGTTTACACAGTCCATCTACTTGAGTGGTAAGAACAGTGCCAATGTCCTCACTGCCATAGCCACAGCATCTTTTCAAATATCTTGGCACTCAGTGGCCCAGTTAAGTTAACATATAAAATTACCCAACATAAATCTTCCTCTTATCAACTTGGAATTCATAAGGATCTTGTGAAACTGCACTTAATCTTGAAATAAAAGA
>NW_022931467.1:0-206 GCF_012274545.1 Fukomys damarensis | reverse complement strand
CATTCCAGACTCTGAGGTTTGCTGGCATTATAAATAAATAAATATGGTGAGAAGGACTGAAGGGGCTTCCAAGAAAAACTCCGAGGAGGGCCCGAAGTGAGACAGACCCTACAGTGATGCTGACAGTGGTAACCTGGGCCATTCATGGAACATGTCATTCAGGAACTTCAGAATGAAAGCCACTGAAAGGCCCTGAAATGCAGTCA
>NW_022931466.1:0-1144 GCF_012274545.1 Fukomys damarensis | reverse complement strand
GTATCTGTCCACTGCACCTTGGGTTTTGGGAACCAGCCACTTGAGGAGCACAGCACTTGGATTCCACTTTCCTTGGGTCCTGTCATGTGAACATGAGGCACAGAGCCTAAACCTGAAGAGAGAAGGCATGTGCCTGAGGCCTGTGGTCCTCAGGGTTCAGATTTGCTGAAGCTGGTGGCTGAATTGCCCTTCTCTAGACTGAGAAATCTGGAGCTCAGGAGGCGTAACTTACTGCCTCTTCCATGTACTTGGACTGAGAGAGCTTTGGGATCCTTTTAGGAAGAGAAAAGAACAGGAACCATTCAAACTAAAAAATAGTTTAAATTCTATTATTGGTTGTCTTTCTCCCTTGATTGAGTAAAAATTAATATTTGAAGATGTGTTTATTACTGCTAAATACATAGCCAAAACATGTTCAAACCTGTTAACTTCTTTGCTATTTAAAACTCAGTGTTGTGTGCAGCGTTATCCTCATTGTACGGTTTAGAAAACTAACATTGTACAAGTATATCACTGTCTCCAAGATCCCAAGCGCTGCCAGATTGGGGAGCTAGAGGCCTTCACTTTGCCCCTTCCTCTTACATCATGACCTACATTCTGTACCGGCTTCACATACCTACAACATTCAGCTCCACAGAGGCCTCTTGGGAGATATCGCCATCTTTAAAACAACACCGGTACAGGCCATCATCAGAGGCCCGAATGTGTTTTATCAACAGTGTCACACTCCCCTTGCTGATGGAGTCTGTCACCAATTCAGTCCTGCCACGATACTCCAGCATCTGCTCTCCGACTCGTTCCTGTCCATTCTGGAACACCAGCACAGCAGGGGAGAGCTGGGCACGGTACCACCTGATGAACATGTGGGCTGCACTCTGCTCAGGAGACAGGTGGCAAGGCAGGCTGGCATCTGCACCAAGAGGTACCACGATGGGCTCAACTTGTCCCGTTATGGAAAACCCAGACACTGCATGGGGTTCAGAGAGAGAGATCGGAGGAGCAAGAGGCAGAGGTTGGTGTAGGGGAGAGATGAGACAAAAAGCCCATCAATATTTCTTTAAGGATCCAATCATTTTTTTCTTTGTAGTATTTTCAAAATGGAGATAATGTATTTTAAATTTAAATATATATGATATATTATATA
>NW_022931465.1:0-690 GCF_012274545.1 Fukomys damarensis | reverse complement strand
GAGGATCTGAGCCCAGGTCCTCCTTCTGTGAAAACAGTCCAATGTGAGGCTTTGATTCAGGAGGGAGAAAATAGGACATCTAAGCATGTGCTTATTATGTGAGTTTTCCTTATTCACAATACGTCAGTTGTCTTTTACTTTTTAAGAAACCAACTGAAAACATAGTGAGTTAAAAACACAATCAATTCGACACGACTCTTTGGATTAGACTCTGAAATTCTGAATTCATCTGGGCTTATGCCTGTGCCTGTGATCAATTGATGGCCCATGGTCTCCTTCACATAGCCATGTTTTTTTGGGGGTGTCATCTGGAATGATGAGGGTCACTGAGCCATGTGTCTCTCGTCATCCAACAAGCTTCCAAGGGCTTGATCACAGTGGGTGCTTACAGGAGCCCCAAGAATAGAAAAGCAGAACTTCCAGGCCTCCTGAGTATTAGAACACACACATTATCATTTTTTTTCTCCATGGTATTACTCTCAAAAAGTCACAAGCCCAGCTCATCATCAAGTGTGGAAATGGACTTCATATCTGGATAAAAGAAGCTGCATCAGTGAAAGCTATGTTTACCGCCTCCTTCACCCAGCTTGCCTCATGCCCTACCACCTGGACAGTGGAGGACTAGCAAAAAATCATGGATCCTTCATTTATTTCAGAGCAAACTTGAGAAAAACAAATGACAGAGGAAAT
>NW_022931464.1:0-248 GCF_012274545.1 Fukomys damarensis | reverse complement strand
TCGGTTCTCATTTTTTCCCCTTGTCCCTGCCCTCCCTTCACCCTCTCCTCCCCTCCCCATCTATAAGCACTTTATTTCCATCTTTATCTTATCTCACATTTTTTTCTTTTCCCTTATTACCCTTCCCCTACCCATCCCACCTACACTTTTAGCTCTTTTCTTCCCATTTCACAGTGTCAGTTACATCATTAGGATCTTATGTACTATTACAGTTTATTCACACCAGAGAAATTATTTGGTATTTACAC
>NW_022931463.1:0-254 GCF_012274545.1 Fukomys damarensis | reverse complement strand
GACGGACGGGGAAAGCAGGGGTGCAGGTGGAGCAGTGGTGAGACGGAAGTGGGCTCAGCACAGGAACATCTGGAACCCCACATCGTGTGACCCCAGCTGCTAAAGAATCAGGACAAAGGAGCTCAAGCTGAGCAACAGATGGGGGTGAGATCCAGAGGGAGAAGAACGCAAGCGCCACAGGTGGGGAGCGGCAGGACGGAGGGAAACGGCACAAGGGATGTGAGGTCGGGCAGAAACCAGGGTCGGGAAAAGGA
>NW_022931462.1:0-205 GCF_012274545.1 Fukomys damarensis | reverse complement strand
CCCTGTTTCAGAAAAAAATAAAAAAGGGCTAGGGATATAGTTCAGTGAGAAAGCTCTTGGTTTTCCCCCAATATTGTGTGCAGGTGCACACATGCACACACACACATGCACCCCAAAACAGATTTTAATATGTGGTCAATCGAGGATTTCTTATCACCACAGACTTTCTTACAAATTATATTAAGAATAAAATTAAATGGAGTAG
>NW_022931461.1:0-351 GCF_012274545.1 Fukomys damarensis | reverse complement strand
TTGTTTTCGTCTGCATTTCTCAAATGACCAGTGATGCTGAACATTTTTTCATATATTTATTTTTTGCTTTTACTTGTTTGTCAAAAATGTATGTTCATTTCTGATGACCATTTTTTAATTGGGTCTTTATTTTGGGGTGGTCTGATATTTTTGAGAATCTTATATATTCTAGAGAATAGTTCCTTGTCTGAGGAGCAGCTGATCAAAAATTTTCCCACATTGTAGGTTTTCTCTCAGCTTTGTTGATGGTTTCTTTTGCAGTGTAGAAGCTTTTGAATGAGATCCCAGCTGTTGATATTTTTGTGCTAGTTCCTGTGCCACTGAGGATTTGTTCATAAAGTCTTTTCCTAT
>NW_022931460.1:0-211 GCF_012274545.1 Fukomys damarensis | reverse complement strand
GTCTTGAAGGACTTGGCAGGTATCAGTTTTTTGCCTTGCAGCTACAAATTTATTCTGCATTGCCTGCTCTGAGAAAATGGATATGGGCCTTTTAAATAGTTTTTCTTTGTCAGATGGCGCCATGGAAGGCTTTGCCAGTGAAGGGCACTTGAGAGACACTGCAAGAAGAAAGCATTTTGCTTCCTAATCTAGCCTGCTTTCTAGGCAGGCT
>NW_022931459.1:0-262 GCF_012274545.1 Fukomys damarensis | reverse complement strand
TTTTTTTTTTTTTTTTGGTACCAGGGATCGAACTTGGGTTCTTGTGCTTGCTTGCAAGGCAGGCAGTGGAACCTCTGAGCTAAATCTCCAGCCCCTAAGATTCCATCTTACTCCAGAAAGAATGAGCATCATCAAGAAATCAAATAAAGGGGCTGGGGATTTAGCTCAGCGGTTTGGTGGCCTGCCTTGTAAGCGCAAAGACCTGAATTCAATCCCTGGTACCAAAAAAAAAAAAAAAAAAAAAAAAAAAAAAAAAAAAAAA
>NW_022931458.1:0-221 GCF_012274545.1 Fukomys damarensis | reverse complement strand
AGATAATATCTTAAACCCAGGAGAGGAAAAACAATGGCAGAGCAGTGAGCGCCAGCAATGCAGTTTCTCCAGGACAAAGTCAGTAGTGTAGAGAGTTCTCAAATTGAGGGGAGGGAACTGGAAGACGGGTAAATTGATAAAGAAGAAACAAGTGAGACAGGGGATGCCTTGCATACCCCGCTGTCAGAGAGATGCTGCCTGGCCACCAGCCCGGAGCCGAA
>NW_022931457.1:0-1028 GCF_012274545.1 Fukomys damarensis | reverse complement strand
GAGTGATTAATAGTTTTGATGAAGATGAGCAGAAAATAAAATATGCTGACCTGTGTATAGCTAGACAGTAACAAATATATATATATATATATATATATATATACATATATGTATATATATACACACACATTCACTGATAACTAAATATAGAAAATTACAAAACTACAGAAATATTTTATAGTCATTGCTTAGCAACTGTCTTAAGTTTCAGCTCACTTTAAAGAAATTCAAGTTGAAATTCACACATTACATTGCAGTCTATGCAGAGGAGACCGTTCAGAACTTCAAGCATTTAAATAAAATGTCTTTGTTCTCAACTAAAAATAATTGGTGAATAGATATTCATTTTACACTTTATGTTATAAATAAAATATTTAATGTATTAGACATTTTTATAATCTCTCATTTTAATCATTTGGTTGACTGGATAACCATATGGCTACATTTGGCTATGAGACATACTTTGTTGAGATAATTTTCTTAACATCGAATGTATGTTAATTTACCTTTATTAATTACAGTTTTGTACAGTAACAATATTTAAACCTTGTGGTTGTTATTTGTAAGCAAAAACTTTAATATTTTAAGCAAAATATGCATCCAGGTGTAAGAGATGAGGTTTCACTTACCGGATTTAATGGACTGAGGCAGTCATTTAAGAGAAAGCAGGGCTTGCATTGGAAGGACCAGAAATAAACAATGTTGGTCAAATTATGAGGAGTGAAAGTCAAGTCAGTTGAAGAGAAGATTGTGGGTTAAGAAAACTAAGGTGCTATGATAAAAAAGACATTCACAAGCCATCTTCTCAACTCAGAGAGTCTCACCGAGGAGCAATAAGTGGTTCATCTCCAGGACAGAGGCTGGTGGTGGCAGCTTCTGGTGTCATGCCACGATGTTTTGATTTATTTTTTGTGGAGTTATTAAATGATTCTGCATAGCAGCCATGGCAAGAGGGAGAACATAATCAAAGCCATATTTTATGTGGAATTAAATCATAGAACAAGATGGGCAAGAAGATGGAAGATCCG
>NW_022931456.1:0-390 GCF_012274545.1 Fukomys damarensis | reverse complement strand
CAAGATCCAACAATTTGCAGTATACAGGAAACATATTTAACCCAAAAAGAAATCTATAAAGATCAAAGGAAGAAACAAAATATACCATATGACAGGAAGTCAGAAAACAGCAGGGATAGCTATACTATTTGTACAAAAAGTGGATTTCAAGCCACGATTGATTAAAAGACACAAAGAAGATCACTACCTCTTTTTAATGTGAACAATTGAAGAGGAAGAGGAAAAATTAGTAATATATTTGCACCAAATACCTGTGCACCTAGCTATGTAAAACAAATATTATTAGACATGAAAAATCAAGTAACCACTAATATGATTTTAATGGATGACCTCAAAACCCCATTGTCACAAATAGACAGATCAACAAAGAAATATCAGAACTGAACCAAA
>NW_022931455.1:0-227 GCF_012274545.1 Fukomys damarensis | reverse complement strand
CAGTGGTTACCCAGACCTGCTCCAAAGCCAGTCTTGAGAGGGACGAGACAAAGGCAGGGGTGGCGGCCGAGTGGCGGTGATCCTGTCTGTGATCACTCTCGGGGGGCCGTTCGCAGCTGCAGTTTGCAGGGTCCACACGGAAGGTCAAAGGCTGCTTGAGGGGATCACAGTCACTCCAGGATCCCAGGGGCACGGAGCTTCCCAGGACCCTAGGATGGGCCTAGGTC
>NW_022931454.1:0-661 GCF_012274545.1 Fukomys damarensis | reverse complement strand
AAAAAAAACACACAAACAAATAAGCAAATAAACAATAATAGCTCAGATGATGTCCAGGGGGAGCTGAGAGGGTGTCCAGGCAGAGTCAGCTGCACAGGGGCACAACAAGAAGTGTGAACATTCAGGAGTGAGCCAGAGGGGTCAAGGTAGGTGAGTCCTAGGGTTGCTCTGGACCCAGCCAGCCTATTGCACTATAGAAAATCCACTGTGGCCTTTGGCTCTTTTTGGGAGTCTCTTCCCCTGCTCAGTGTAGGAATCTTAGTCTATTAAGACTTCCATAAGAAATCATCATAAGCTGTGTCTTAAATTTATTTCCCACATGCTGGAGATCAAAGTGTTGGGAGACACAGAGTCTGACAAGACCCTGCTTCCTGGTTCACAAAGCCTTCTCAGCAAGGCCACACAAGGCAAAAAGGGCAAGCTGGCCTGAAAGGGCTCCTTTTATAAGGGCACTAATTTCCTATTCACCTCCCAAGGACCTCTTCTCCAAAACTCATCACATTGCTTAATATGTCTCATCACATACATTTAGGGGAACATGGCTGTTCAGACTGCAGCAGATGGGGAGAAGCTCCGATCCCTTGTGTTTTACATGTTCTGCTGGCACCGCGGGCCCTGAGGCAGTGCCTGTCTCTGCAGTAACTTTGCAGACATGAGATTG
>NW_022931453.1:0-525 GCF_012274545.1 Fukomys damarensis | reverse complement strand
TTCCTGGGGAAAACTGCACTTTAAACCTCAGAAGCCCTCTGCATAGTGTGTTTGTGTTCTAACGTCAAACAGAACCTATCCCCAAGTATACAGAGTACGGGAAGCTTGTGTGCACACATAGCTGCTAGGCACTCGCTTAGGACAGAAGGGCTTCTCTGCTAAAAGTGCCTCTCAACAGTGTTTCAATCTCTGCCAGGCAGAGACCTACAAACAAGAAGGAATACAGTTGTACTTCGCATAAGATGTGGACTTCACTGGTAAACTCACACAGGTGCAGCACCTTTTGCTTCACATTTCACATTCATGAAACTGACCGCTTTCACTTTAAACGGCTAAGTGGCGAGAGAAGCTGTTTCCCAGGGAAAACTGCACTTTAAACTGTAGAAGCCCTCTGCAATGTGCATTTGTGTTCTAACGTCAAACTGAAACTATCCCCAAGTATACAGAGTTCTGGAGGCTTTTTGCAGTCAGAGCTGCTAGGCACTCTGTAAGGCCTGCAGGGCTTCTCTGCTAAAAGTGCCTCAC
>NW_022931452.1:0-206 GCF_012274545.1 Fukomys damarensis | reverse complement strand
ACACAGTTTAATGACTGCATCAAGAATTTTGTCAGGTCGGGGATTTAGCTCAGAGTTTCTGCCGCCTGTCTCACAAGCACAAGGGCCTGAGTTCAATCCCCAGTACCCAAAACAAAAACAAACAAACAAAAAACCCAAAAAAACCACAATTATTCTGTAATTTAGATCAAAACTGTCCCTCTAGAGCCTCATGTGTTGGGATCTTG
>NW_022931451.1:0-260 GCF_012274545.1 Fukomys damarensis | reverse complement strand
TTAACACGGAGAAGAATTATCTACCGTGACCAAGTGGAAGTTACCCCAGGAATGCAAGGCTGGCGTGACATGAAAATCAACACAATATATCACATCCATAGAATAAAGTATAAACTCAATGTGATCATTTCAATGTGCATAAAGAAACCTTCACAGAATCTAGTACCTTGTCATGGTATAAGCACCCAACAAACTACGATTAAAGAGCAAATGTCACAGCCTCATGAAAGCCACCAGTGATGGATCCAAAGCTAACGTCA
>NW_022931450.1:0-814 GCF_012274545.1 Fukomys damarensis | reverse complement strand
CAGGCCAGTGCCAGCACCAAGCGGAGGGCCACGTCGCCTACATCTCCTGCCAGGGTTGCCTCCCCCACGGTGCCCCCCTCACCTGCCTGTCACCCTATGTTCCAGCGGAGCTCGAGAAGCAGAAGGGCGTTGTGCGGCCCAGCGTGTCCCAGTGCTCCAGCCTCAAGAAGGAGCCGGGCAACGGGATGCTGAGCCGGGCCTGCCTGGACGACAGCTACGCGAGCAGCGAGGGCCTCAAGCGCAGTGCACTCAGCAGCTCTCTGCGCGACCTGTCAGAAGCGGGTAAGGGCCCGGCCTGAGCTGCCTCCTTAGCCAGTGCGCACAGGACTGAGGTGGCCGTAGGGGACAGAGCTTGTGCAGGCTTCTCCTGGCCACACCCCGAGCCACCTCCGACCCCACCGAAGGGCAAGGAGGGCGGGGCCGTCTGTGGCCAGAAGCGAGTGCAGGACAGCGGGGGGCCGCCTCTTTCCCTTCCTTCTTCCTGGGCCTTGATGCTTCCACTTGGCTTTTAAAAACCGCTCCAAGGCCAAGAGCCTGGCCTGCGTGTCCCGTGTTCTCTGTGCTGCGTGTCCCATGTTCTCTGCTGATGAATGAAATTGAGTGAAGCCCTCTCAGCTGGCTGTGCGTCCCTTTCTGAGTCCCCACTAGTGCTTTCCCTGCAGGGACCTCCATCCAGCCCGGGGCGGTTGCTGCTGCCTGCGTGGTGGATTCAGGGGCACGGGGAAAGCCCCGGTGAAGTCATGGTTGTCGGTGTTCGTTTCTGTGTGTGTTTAATATGCTGCCAGCCACTTATCCCAAGCAAGCAGCACCGCTC
>NW_022931449.1:0-1812 GCF_012274545.1 Fukomys damarensis | reverse complement strand
CTGAGCATAATACCCAGCTTAAATCTGAAATCTTCAGTCATCTTCAATCTTCTTTATAATTTTTGTCTATATCTCCCTCAGGCATAATTAATTACTCCATAGCTACACCCAACTGTAGGAAATAGCACTTCTTTTAGTTGTACAAGAATAGACCCTTACTGAAGGATGAAAATATCTTTTATTACAGAGGCTGTCTTTCTTCCAGTGTATGTTTTTGGCCCCTTTGTCAAAGATAAAATAGTTGAATGTGCTTGTGATTGTTTCTGCATCCTCTGTTCTGTCCCATTGGTCCTCATGTGTGCTTTTGTGCCAGTACCATGGTGTTTTTCCCCCCCATTGCAGTAGCTTTGTAATACATAGGCTGTTGGGAAAATTGTCTACTCACACACAAGAGATTGACTCCAGACCCATATGTCTCACCATGTACTAATCTAAAATAAAATAAATAAAAATAAAATGAAATAAATAGATCAAAGAACTAAATGTTCAAACAGAAACACAACCTACTGGAAGATATAATAGGTAAAAGTGTTGAGGTCAGGAATAGGCAAGGACTTTCTGAACAGAACCCTGGTAGTACAGGAAGTAGTTACAAGAATCAACAGATGGGATCATATCAAATTAAAAAGCTTCTGCACAGGAAAAGAAACAACTAACAGAGTGAAAAGACAACCTACAGAACGGGAAAAAATTTTTTGCCAGGAGTTCCTCAGAGGCCTACTATCTAGAATATATAAAGAACTAAAAAAAAATTAGATCCCTCAAAATAAAAGACCCAATTAAAAAATGGGCAAGTTAAATGAACAGACACTTCACAAAAGAAGTACAAATGGCCAGTAAATACATGGAGAAATGCTCAACATCACTGGCTATTGGAGAAATGCAAATCGAAACAAGAGTGAGATTCCATCTTACTCTGGAAAGGATGCCCATCATCAAGAAATCAAACAGTAACAAATGCTCAAAGAGGCTGCAGGAAAAAGGACTCCTTCTGTACTGTTGGTGGGAATGTAAACGGATGCAACTATTATTGGAAATCAGCATGGAGTTTCCTCAAAAAAACAAACTGGAAGGTATCCTCCTGAGTTAAAGACATCAGAGTACAGTGAACCATGCACACCCATATTTATAGCAGCACAACTCATAATTGCTAAAGCTTGGAAGCAGCCTATATGTCCATCAACAGATGTATGGATAAAGAAAATGTGCTATTTATACACAGTGGAATACTACTCTGCCATGAAGATAAAGTTGAGTCATCTGTAGGAAAAGGGATGCACCTTGAGACCACACTCTTAATTGAAATAAATCAGACACACAAGCTTAAATATCACACTCATATGAGCAGCTCCAATTATAAATAAGAGCAAGATAGATCTTTCTCAGATGGGAAGGGGATCAAGAGATGGAGAGAGTGGAGAGGGAGGGGAGGGAAAGGGAATAAAAAAGGAATAAGATGTGTTATTTGCATGTCCCAACCCATCCAAGAAATGTAAACATCATGTACTATACACATGCACTAATAAAAAATTAGAAACAAAAAACGCCTCATTTTCTCTGTTCTTACAAATCATGCTTTTCTTGTATATGTGAGCTTGTTTCTTTGTGATCTGAGATAGGGAAAATCTTTGCTTATCATGACTCATTTGTTCCTAATTATGTATACGCCCAGTTTTCTTTTTTTTATTTTTTGGTACTGGGGATCGAACTCAGGATCATGCGCTTGCGAGGCAGGGGAACCACTGAGCTAAATCCCCAGCCCAAAGTTTTGTTTTGTTTTTTACACCCAGTTATCTTAAATGCAAAGGTTAA
>NW_022931448.1:0-1386 GCF_012274545.1 Fukomys damarensis | reverse complement strand
GCACCCTACTTGTGTGATGACCAAAGAACTTCTTGTCCAAGTTTTGTAGTATGTAGACAATATCAATGTCAAGATAGTACATATAAGTAATCTTTCTCCCCACTGAGATAGATGTGCGATCAAGAATTCAAAGACCACAGCCTTAGCCTCATTTTCATTTGTGTTAAGACTCATCGCAGGAAAGGTACTTGGATTTCAAGTCTGACTTTTAAGACGTGAATGACAACAATCACACTGTTGGTGATGACAGCTGACTGATCCATATGAAAAAGTGCCTGACATCCTCATAACAGATTTATGAAGTAAATGCTATAGTGGCAGATGGGATAAAAGTGCGCTGGCAAGGAAAGGGATTGGGGGGACCGGAGGAGGTAAACCCTTCCCTCAGCGAGTTCAGAGAACTTTCAGTCATGCAGCCTGCAGCTTCAACCCCACATCACCAGTCCGCGGAGCCTGGCTAGCACCGAGAATCCAGGTTTGGCCAGAGAGCCCCTTGGTGTTGACGCTCTGGCCCCCTTGCGTAGGCAACGCTTAGTCTCCAGTGCTCTGGCGGGCGCGGCATATCCCGGACTGCCCACCAGGCGGTGCTCTTGAGCTCTCCGGTATCCTGCTCTGCTGTAGCTCACAGGTTTAGTTTCCTGGGGGGCGGGAATCTCTGGTTTTCTCTAGCTCTTGAATCCCTTGTTCAGGAGGTTTGGCGGCTCCTGCCTACGGAGTCCTTTGGGGTCACCTTCTGGCAGCAAGCAGGATCACCCGGGGGCCCAGGGTGGCCCGCGCCTTGCAGTGACACAGCCTATTTGCAGGAAGGAATGTTTGAACGCAGTGGATATCAGTGTCTGTCTGCATGCTGTATGTAATTTCAAATAATTGTACAGTGCTTTAAAAAATAGTAGTTTTGCTGACATATTGATCACATGCTGCAAAGAATTAATCCATTTAGAATGTATCGTAAATTAGTGTATTCATAAACCATGCATCGATAATACAATGATCACAATTTTAGAACGCTTTCATCATCCCACAAAGGAACCCTGTGTATACACATTTATCAGTCTTCTGATTCCCCCCCATTCCCTTCCCCAAACCCTAAGCAACTATATATAGTATAATATTTCTGTGCTACATATTATGTCATAAGAATGATATACTACTACTACTACTCAAATATACTCTGTAATTTGCCTGTCCTGGATAATTCATGCAAATGGAATCATGCAATACACGATCTCTTTCAACAGGCATTTTTCTACCTAACATTCAGAATCATCCTGTGCGGACACATATCAGTGCTTCATTTCAGTTTATTGCTGGAAAATATGTCAGGTAGGGATTTACAACTGTCTATTGTTCAGTGATGGACTTTTGGGTCGTTTCCACCTCTTGGCT
>NW_022931447.1:0-214 GCF_012274545.1 Fukomys damarensis | reverse complement strand
TACTATTTGAGTCACCTTTATAGAGCTAGATGGGTGTCATTTGTTTAAGGGTTACTTAGTAATGTTTTATGTTATTGAAAGTGTTCAAGACTTTGGAATTTATTTGAGATTGTGTTTTGCCTGCTGGTTAGTTAAAAATTATAAATTTGGATTTCTTCTCATTGCCTCTGTAATTTTGAAGTACATTTGAAATAGTTGAGTATTTCCTTTCATA
>NW_022931446.1:0-275 GCF_012274545.1 Fukomys damarensis | reverse complement strand
GAGGACTCACCCAGGGCACCGAGGAAATCCCAGTGCTGTAGTGCTAAATTTCTCCCTGTCAGTAACTTGGTATTATGAAAGACTGTTTCCAGGTCATTTTCTAGCCCATTCTTTCCAGTCCACTTCTAAGTCTAATCTCTCCACAATCTTCAAGTGCTGGAGTAAATAGGAAGGACACAGGGGGTCACATTTATCCAGATCTGGTGGCAGAAAAGCCAGTGTGGTAAGAGAATGTGACGTTGGGTAATCAAATACTCTGGTTTTATGGCTCTCAA
>NW_022931445.1:0-411 GCF_012274545.1 Fukomys damarensis | reverse complement strand
TGCTCACCTCCTGGCAGCTAGAGACAGAGAAAGAGAGAGCACCAAGGACAAAATGTTCCCTTCAAAGACCCAGTGCGAGTGACGTGATTCCTCCAGTGAGGCTGCTGGGCTTTTCACCACCTGTCCACAGCATCAGCAGCTAGGGCCTAAGCTCCCAACAAAGGAGATTAGGGGGCTCATTAAGATCCAAACCATAAGAGGTACCTAGTGTTATAGCAAAGGACCTTGTGTCATTCTCTCTTTGGTTCTTCAGTGCAAAGAAAATCAAATTAAAATCAAATATTCAGGCACCTGTTTTTTTTTTCTCTCTTTTGCCTTATCAATTTGCTTCTTAAATGAAGAGCATGTGGTTTCCTCCAACACATTCCTCCAGATATACTTCCTTCACTTTCCATCAATTAATAATTCCTA
>NW_022931444.1:0-621 GCF_012274545.1 Fukomys damarensis | reverse complement strand
GGAAGAAAGTGAGGGTTCTGTGTGAGGAAAAAATTCATTTCAAAAACAAATGTATTGCAAAACACAATACTTCATAAAGATGCCATGAAGATTCCCACAGGACTGCAAAGTAAGTAACTGGAGAGCTAAAGAGCTTCTCAGTCTTCTAATGTGGTGATTTGTGTGTGCTCAAAGTATAAAGCTTTCCATGTAATGTGCCACTCTTCTGCCCTTATGTCACTCTGCATATTCTGGAAATAAGAAAGGCTGAGTCTGGTTAGCAATGGAAGAAGAATCCGTGACAGACTTGGACAGAATTCCCCGAGGGTGGCATCAGGCTGCTCCTGAACACAACTGGGCTCAGGAACCCAGGAGGGCAGCATGGCGTGGTCACAGACTACTTCATTATTTTGAGGATATGCTTTTACTCTCATCAAACAGCCACAAGGGAAAGATTATTCCAAAGACAACAAACTAGAAGAATTTCAAATCCCTCTGGACTGCTCCTTCCTACAGTCTCAGCCCTGGAGCTCAGTGTGTACAGGAGTGGCTCGAGTCTCAGATCATCCAGCCAGGAACCTCAGGAGGCCTCCACTGAACAAATCTGCTCTCCAAGCTGGATTCAGGGGACTGTGCCTCTTA
>NW_022931443.1:0-315 GCF_012274545.1 Fukomys damarensis | reverse complement strand
ATAGGCAGACATCGAAGTAGTGTAAGAAAATAACGACGTTGACTAGGACGTCTTCATGACGATAGTGAGAAGTGGAGATTCAAGACGAATCGCACAGAAGGACTTTCTTTTTTTCAGGATGCCAAGGATTGAACCCAAGGCATTCACAGGGCGTTACTTCTTCTGCCCTTTATGATTAATTTTTTATTTTTATTTTGAGAAATTCTCACTCAATTACTAAGTTGCCCAGGCTAGAACCAAACTTGTGATCCGCAGCCTCCCAGAGGGCTTGCATTACAAGCTTCTGCCCATATGCTCTGCTCAGAAGAAAGTCTG
>NW_022931442.1:0-466 GCF_012274545.1 Fukomys damarensis | reverse complement strand
AAGCCCACTTATATATTATAACATGAATCCTTCTAAATCTGTTTACATATATTAGCATATTATGTAACTTTCTACTACTAGGATAAAATACCTGAAGGCATAGTCTCCTGGCTCCATTTCAGTAATGTGGTAGTAGATCTGTGTGGTAGAGGAAAACTGCTCACTTCATGACATTCAGGGTGAGGGGAGCAGAAGGATCCTGAGAGGAAGGGGTCCCAGACTGGATAGTACCCTAGGCTGTGCCTCTGCCATTCGCTCAGACGCAGCCACAAGATGCAGCACCGATCATCTAGGCATCTCTCAAGTCAACTCATCAACATTTACCATCACAAGGAGATTCTACAACAAACTCAGTAATGGGCTACTGCTCTTCAAACAATACAGGAAGTGAAATAATTTTAGGCTATTACATATTATTCTTATAGAAATATATAATTGAACTTTTGCCTGATAGCCTGAAGCTCTA
>NW_022931441.1:0-217 GCF_012274545.1 Fukomys damarensis | reverse complement strand
TGTCTAAAATAACCGCATTTCCACTTTTTAAAACATCTTTTCTTTTTCCTTTAAGAGAATAAAATGAAGTTTCCAAAAATTTTAGACTTACTTGGAGTATAGCTTGACAAAACCCAAGCCTGTTACTGAGAAATGTACTGGCTGTGGCCTTGGGTAAGAGAAGTGCGATCAGGAGGTTTTGTACTCTAAGGGGGTTCCGACTCAGGTGTGGGCACAG
>NW_022931440.1:0-237 GCF_012274545.1 Fukomys damarensis | reverse complement strand
TTGCAGAGTGGTTTTTATAGAATAAAGGAAGGTTGGACGTATGGGCAGCAATCAAAATGAATAAGACTCTGCTCAAAGACAAGATGCCATAGTCACATTCTAGAGGAGCATTGAACCCACTAGGGAAACTGATGAGGTTGAAAGGGTGAGGAATCCTGGAAAAACTGTGGCTCGATGGGACTCCTGCATGTGTTTAGTATCCATCTGGAAGGCACCACTCACCCACCAGCCAAGAGA
>NW_022931439.1:0-201 GCF_012274545.1 Fukomys damarensis | reverse complement strand
CCTTCAGGCCTAAGAGAGTGCCTAGCATCTGTGACTGCACACAAGCCTCCAGAACTCTGTATAGTTGGGGATAAGTTCAGTTTGACACTAGAAGACAAACGCACTTTGCAGAGGGATTTTGCGCTTTACAGTGCAGTCTTCCTCGGGAAACAGCTTCTCTCGCCGCTTAGCCGTATAAAGTTAAAGTGGTCAGATTCATGA
>NW_022931438.1:0-284 GCF_012274545.1 Fukomys damarensis | reverse complement strand
TTGGTCCCCCCAAGGAACTTCCCTTAGCTTCTAACACACTCATCCCATCATTCTTGCCGTTTTATGAAGCAGATATAAAAGTCCTCTTTTGTGAGTCGTGCTGCAGTGGCTGCATGAATGTAATAAGCTGACTTAAAATGTTTATTTTTCACGGACATTTTGACTTGCAGAGCAGGAAGTCACGTGGTGACACGTACATCCAGTAAATAAGTTCAATAAGAACACACCATAATGTTTTTATGACCTGTGGCCATGACATTCACTATATTTTTTTGGTACTGGGG
>NW_022931437.1:0-250 GCF_012274545.1 Fukomys damarensis | reverse complement strand
AGTGATCCTGTCCCTAGTGTTCCTGGACCTCTGCCACTGTCCCGGCATCTGCACAATGTGCAGACCCTCAGGGTCAGTCCTGAGTACCTTTCTCCTGTCCATGCTACTGTAGGCATTAAGCATGTGGTCTTGAAGCTTGCATTGAAATTAGTCTGGCTTCATCCTAGTCAGGTCTGCATGCTGAAGTCTGAGCAAACCATTTGTCTTCTCTAAATTCCACCCTTGTTTCCATGGAAGTAACAAATGACGC
>NW_022931436.1:0-216 GCF_012274545.1 Fukomys damarensis | reverse complement strand
CAGATCGGCCGGAGATGGTGAGTGTCCACCGGGAGCTTGTGCCTAGCGCTACCTGTAACCCACACAGGCCGCTTGCCCTTCACTGGGGTCACTTAGCTACAAGGAGAGGAGTCTGCGAGGCTGGGCAGGGTCAGGCCGAGCCTGAGCCAACTAGAGGGCGGAACCCGGGTGGCGCGGCCTCAGACCGGGGCCGAGGTGGGGCCGGCGGAAGCGGCG
>NW_022931435.1:0-749 GCF_012274545.1 Fukomys damarensis | reverse complement strand
TATCTGCAACGAACCTTATTAGATTCATTATGTGAATCTGAAATACGTAAGCAGTGGGCAACAAGATGCTTTATCTTAAAAGATGGCACCAGGATTCTTAGAAAGGAAACTATTTCTGGTTATGAATGCATTTCCTAAACATCTCAGATGGAAGCCAGAGTTACAGGTCTGCAGCTGTCAAAAAGCAAACAGGAATTGAGATGGCAAAACAAAGAGAAGAGATAAAGGAGAGAAAGGAGGACCAAGCTACACGGTGACAGGCAGAGAACAATGAGAAGAGTGATAATAAGAGTAAGAGAAAAAGTAATGGTCAACCATGCCATGCCAGGCATTATTCTAAATCATTTTTATGGTTCACCTAACTTAATCCTCACAACAACCTCATGAAGTGTCATTATCATTTTGTAGAAACGAAAGCCCACTGTTCAGAAATGGCTAAGGCACTTTCGATATTTAATAGGGTGGGGTAAGGGCTGGTGCACACCTATAATCTCAGCCTCTTTAGAGGCTGAGGTAAGCAAATGGCAAGTTGAAGTGCAGCCTGGGCAGTTTAGTGAGACCCTATCTCAAAAACTCATTAAAAAATTGTAGAAGCTGGGTGTAGTAGCCCAGCACTCTGGGTGACTGAAGCAGGAGTATATCAAATTTGAGCTCAGCCTGTGCAAGTTAGCGACTCAGCAAGACCCTTTTCAAAATAATAAAAGGAATGTAACTCAGTGGACGAAACTCAGTGTGAAAACCTTGCATTC
>NW_022931434.1:0-251 GCF_012274545.1 Fukomys damarensis | reverse complement strand
GGGTTTCTGGGATCTTGATTATTATATGTCTAGGTGTAGATTTTTTTTTATTGTAGCTAGTTGAGGTCCTATATGCCTCAGTTATCTGAATATCAAATTCTTCCCCTCTATTTGGGAAGTTTTCTGTCATTAATTCTGCAAACAGCTTTTTTAAGTCATTTGTATGATCTCCTGCTACTTCATGTATTTGTATCAGTCTTATGTTATTCTTCTTTGCATCATCTAGGAGTTGTTGGATCAATTTCTCATGA
>NW_022931433.1:0-316 GCF_012274545.1 Fukomys damarensis | reverse complement strand
CACCAGGGATGGGGAATCAAGTCTATACATCTAACAAATGTGAGATTCAGATTTCTCAGTTTTCTCCTCTCTTCGGTGCTCTGTATTTTCAGCACATATTTGGTGCTCCTGTTAGTTGAATTTAAAGCGTAGCTGCGTTTCTGGATGATAACAGTCTTTTCATTACGCTAACGCACTCTGCTCCCTTAGACCGGTGGTTCTCTGTGGTGTGAGGACCTGTGGAGGTTCCCCAGGCTCTTTTACAGGAGGCTCATAGATCAAACTGTTCTTACGAAAACATTACTTGAGGACATTACTTGGGGTTCCACTGCTGGAC
>NW_022931432.1:0-446 GCF_012274545.1 Fukomys damarensis | reverse complement strand
GGTTTGTGTTGAAAAGTCTGCTGTCATTCTGATGGGCTTTCCTTTGTATGTGATTTGTTTCTTCTCTCTTACTGCTTGCAGTATTTTGCTCTTCTGTTGGGTTTCTGGGATCTTGATTATTATATGTCTAGGTGTAGATTTTTTTTTATTGTAGCTAGTTGGGGTCCTATATGCCTCAGTTATCTGAATGTCAAATTCTTCCCCTCTGTTTGGGAAGTTTTCTGTCATTAATTCTGCAAACAGCTTTTTTAAGTCATTTGTATTTTCTCCTGCTACTTCACGGATTCCTATCAGTCTTATGTTATTCTTCTTTGCATCATCTAGGAGTTGTTGGATCGATTTCTCATGATTTCTTACTGTTTTTAAGAGACTGCTCTTTTCACGGTCACTGACTGCAATCTTATCTTCTATATCTGAGAGCCTATCTTAGCATTCTTTTATTCTGT
>NW_022931431.1:2167-2515 GCF_012274545.1 Fukomys damarensis | reverse complement strand
GCGGCCTCTGTTTGACATTGGCCAGTTGGAAGGAGGCGGAAAGTTTCAGCCAATGGGAGGCGGTCCTCTCGCGAAACTGGTAGCAGATGTTGTACCTTCAGCGTGTCTTTCCCCCAGGGAGTCCTAGAGAGTCTGCGCCCCCAGTCGCGCGCATGGAACACAGATGCGTGAAGATAGGTGCGGGGTGCCTCTGCTCGCGCCTGGAGGATCAGGGCGTTCTGGAGACCAGGACTGGGCTGCGCCGCGGGTGCAGGCAACTCGTACCTGTCTCCTTTGGTGCTGGGGCACTTGCTGGGAAGGCGCGGGCGGCTGAAGGAGCGAGAGAGTCAGCGCATTCCATGACAGATG
>NW_022931431.1:0-777 GCF_012274545.1 Fukomys damarensis | reverse complement strand
TGGCCTGAGGAGTCTGTGAACAAACTGGTGAGTTGTGCTCTGTGACCCTTATGGGTCCCACTTTTTCTGAGGGCTGGACATTGTGTGGTCTCCCAATTGCTCCTGCTGTAAGTGACTGGGTCACACATTGTGCCACGCTGCTGTCTACAAGTACACACTCCTTTTGTCAGTGCCCCACACCCTTCGGAGCACCTATCACTGGCTTTGCTCTTTCTTCTATGATGAGAAGGTGGCACTAGCTAGTTTTGAATTAGTGCATTTTTAGTAAACATGCTTGACCCTCCTTCCTAGCAATCGCCAGTGGGAAGAATTGGAGCTGGGGAACTGACTGCAAGGCAGGCTTCACTGCTCCCAGTGGGGAAGGAGGCCCAAGGGCAAGGGAAGCCCAACTGCATTTTAATTTTCTTTTTTTTTTCCAAATGAGTTTATTGTTTCATTTTAGATATACATTACAGTTACATTCATTATTGGATCTGGTACCTTTACCTGAAATGTCTTGGTTCTCATTTTTTCCCCTGGTTCCTGCTCTCCGTTCGCCCCCGCCTCCCTTCCCAATTAACAAAGATGTTATTTCCATTTTTTCATTTTCTCATATTTTTTTCTTTTCCCTTATTAATTTTTCCACTATCCTTCCCATTTCCCTACACCTTTACCCTTTTCATCCTGTTTCTCATTGTCAATTATCTCATCTGGATGCATTTCGAATTTCGATAGTGTGGGGAACCCTATTTAGCCTTCCCGACTTACATGTACTTTTCAGTAAAGGCAGCAGATTTG
>NW_022931430.1:0-475 GCF_012274545.1 Fukomys damarensis | reverse complement strand
ATTCAAAATTCCATTTAAATATGCTTTAGCAATTTTCTAATTCATTTTAAAAGAATTCTGGAGTTAACTATAAATCTTAAACTTGTACTTGAGCAATTCTGCTTTCTACATCAGTAACATATAAGAGTGAGAAAAGTAAGGCTATATTACAATTATTAAATGGCTATAACAAATAAAATATATTTTGAATTCATGTAACTTTAATATTGATAAAATTAAACTCTTGAACTTCTAGCTAATATCAATTTAGTATTTTATCTTTAACAGTCAATATTATACAATAAACATGCAGTTGATGATTACTAAATTATTAAGTATTATATAAAAATTATTTTAGACACAACTATAAAATACGTCTATGGTCTCAAAGCATATGAAATAGTAATTCAGAGGCTAAGCGAAAGTAATTGGTTTTTCAACAAAACATGATTTGCAGATTTAAAATATTTTGGGTCCTCTATTAATTTATTCATAT
>NW_022931429.1:0-1393 GCF_012274545.1 Fukomys damarensis | reverse complement strand
TCAAGGCTTGTATTAGCTTTTATTACTGTAACAAAATATCTGAGGCAGGCTAGCTTTACAAAGAAAAGACGTTTATTGAGCTCACAGTTTTACAGATTCAAAGCCAAGTTACCAGCATTAGCTGGGCTCTGGTAAAGAACTTACGATCACAATGGCAGGAACATGGGAGAAGGAAGACATTTGTGCTATGCAAGACACAAGAGAGACTTGGGGTCAGGATCAGGCCTTTATAGCAACTCACTTGCTCTTATAAACACTCACTCCAGGAGACCAGCCCTGTCTTCCCAAAGCTAAAGACCAAAGACCACCCACTAAAGCCTACCTCTTAGAAGTCCACACTGTCTCCCAGAACCACCACCCTGAGAAGCGAGCCCCAATCCAGAACCTTCAGGGGACACCCAGACCATATCCAACCCATAGCAAGACCTCTTCTAGAAAAGATAGTGTGTGGGTTCCAGGGAAGGGTGTTCAGCTAAGGCAGAAGGTGTGTGTAGAGAGTGACAACAAGTAAGATTCACACCTGCAGTCTTCCAACACCAGGTGGAAAGGTGAAGCTTGATACAATAGGTAGATATGACACATTCTGAGCATAGGAAGTGATGGGATTTGGGTGCTGCTGAGGGCTTACTAAGGGCTGCTCTGAAGGCCAGGAGGTCATGGTACACTCTGAAGACTACGTGATCAGTGGGGAGCAATCGTGGTCCTTGTTGTCCCAACACCACACTTTGGAAATTGGTTACAATGGCACCATTTCTCCCCAAAGCCAAACAGGATGGGCTACCCATCTCTGGTTCCTCCACACATCAGATGATTGTATTATGGTTAAGAGTACTGATTTACAAGCAAGTTCTCCTCTCTCTCTCTCTCCCCTTCCCTCCTTCCCTTATTCCTTCCATTCCCCCTCTTTCCTTTTCTTCCTATCTCCTCTCTCTCATAGTGTAAGCCAAAATTTAAGAAGTGGTTCCACAAAACCACTCCAATTTCCCATCCAAAAAGTCCATGTTCTCATCCACTCTGCATCTTCCATACATTATCTGTCTATCCATCCTTCCATCCATCCATCCACCCAACCATCCTTCCACCCGTCCATCCATCCATCCATCCATCCACCCATCCACCCATCCATCCATCCATCTATCCACCCATCCACCCATCCATTCATCCACCTATCCACCCATCCACCCATCCATCCATCCATCCAACCACCCATCCACCCATCCATCCATCCACCCATCCACTCATCCATCCATCCATCCATCCACCATCCACTCATTCATCCATCCATCCATCCATCCATCCACCCATCCATCCATCCATCCACCCATCCACCCACCCATCTATCCACCTATCCACCCATCCACCCATCCATCCATCCATCCATCCACCCATCCAC
>NW_022931428.1:0-882 GCF_012274545.1 Fukomys damarensis | reverse complement strand
GCTGTTAGGTGAGGCAGCTTAGAACTCCTTACAGTCAATGAAAATGTCACAGTACCTTCCTAGGAACAGGCCTCATCTGTAGCAGAAAGCTCGCTGATGCTAAACCTGGGATCACTCACTTCTTCGTGGGATAGAACATAAAATTAGAGAAATCTATCACATATCAGTCTGGGATCTGACTGATAAGTAAGGTAAAAATCAAACTAAGTTCTACTACCCAGGTCTTGCACGTCTGCTAAACTTAGCTGTAGATATTCCCTAGCTCCAGTGAGTTACTTCTGATCATGCTGCAGGGAAGATGACCAGTGGTGGCCAACTGGGACATAGGTGCTGCAGTGGGCTGCTTGTATCATTGAAAGCTCTAAATAGTTTGCCATCACTAGCATAGCCCAAGAGGCGTAACAGGAAAGGTGAGCCTCCCTCTCCCTACTTCAGCCGGAGCAGCCTCAGTATTCCCTGCTAAATTTCTTCTGAAAAGAAAGGTGTGCCACTTCTAAAAATAAGATCGTAGTGAGACACTGTCTCAAAAGAAAAAAAAAAAAAGAGCTGGGGATGGAGCTTACTGTTCAGTGTGAAGGCCCTCTAGGTGCAATCCCGGTACAAAAAGTCTCAAAAACAATCTATGTGATGATCTCAGATCTTGCAGGCCGTATCTTATATTGAGAGCTACCAAAGTAAGCTTTTTCTGATCTATGATAGCATTTGTATTCTACTACAGAATTTGTTTACAAGTGTTTCCTCATTTATCTATCTCCTACTGCCAAACACAGGGCACACACCTTATCAGGGTTTGTTGAGTGAATGAACAATTTCTAGAATGCAAGGCATTCTCAAAATTGAGATAGTCTCAAAAAAAAAAAAAAAAAGACTCTCAAAATTGAG
>NW_022931427.1:0-206 GCF_012274545.1 Fukomys damarensis | reverse complement strand
GGTGGGAAAGCATTCTGGTGAAACTACTGTGGAAATCAATATGGATATACCTCAAAAACTAGGATTAAAGGTCCCATTTGATCCAGCTATTCCTCTGCTGGGTATCTTCCCAAGAGAATTAGAATTGTAACACTGTGATGTTCGTGCATGCATGTTTATAGCAGCACAGTTTGTAATAGCTAAAACTGGGAACCAGCCCAACTGAC
>NW_022931426.1:0-243 GCF_012274545.1 Fukomys damarensis | reverse complement strand
AGAAGTGTAGCCATGTTGTGACCAAGTTAGTTTCTCTTCTTCAAGTCTCACCAAATAAGTAAAAATTTGAGTAGGGACATATTTGAGATAGACTCTACCTCCAAGATCATTGATTGGTGGATAAATTTAGTTCCTGGAATTAAAAAAAAAGAAATTACCAATCGCTACCAATCCACTTGCTGCTAGAGCTTGTGCAATTTCTATGTTTTCCATTTAAATGCTTCTAGATAAGATTCTTTGTTT
>NW_022931425.1:0-259 GCF_012274545.1 Fukomys damarensis | reverse complement strand
GGAGTCTGAGCCTTGCCTCGGCAAGTTACTGACTTAGTGAGACCCTGTCTCAAAATAAAAAAAAATAAAAATAAAAATAAGGGACTGGGGATGTAGCTCAGTGTGAAAGCCCTGGGTTCAATCCCCAGTGCTGCAAAACAAAGGCCAAAATAAATAAAATGGAACTATATTAAACTAAACAGTAGTGCTGCACACGAACAGAAACAGTAAGAAAGGTGAAAAGGCAACGTGGGAAAACTTGCAAATCAGGTCAGAGGTA
>NW_022931424.1:0-1139 GCF_012274545.1 Fukomys damarensis | reverse complement strand
CCCCTGTAAGTCTGTCTGCAGCCTGCCGGGTCACCTTGCTGGGAACAGGTGCCTCCCGACAGGGCCGCTGCCTGGAGCAACCTTTTGTTGCCACCCTGATGTGTACCCTGTGTGTGCCCGAAGGCTGCACTTGGGAACCCTGAAGATAGAATTATTGATCATTTTTTTGAGACAGGGTCTCACTGTGTAGTATAGACTGAACTCAGACTCCGTGTATAGACCAGCCTGGCCTTGAACTCATGGCAGTCCTCCTGCCTCTGCCTCCAGAGTGCTGGAATTATAAGTAGACGCCAAACTTTTTGACGAATCAGTGAATTGGAATACAAAACGGCTGTCATTTATTTTGGTGCTCAAATGAACCCAAAGTTGAGCGATGTGAGCCCTTCAAAGAGTAGCCTGTGTTCCCATGGATTTCCAGCACTTTCTCACTTTCTGATAGAGGGAGATGTTTCCAACACACCCTGTCTTTCCTGCCCAGGCCGCAGTGTGAACCAATTTTCCATAAAGGGCTTGTTGTTTTGACTTCTCTGACCACTCATTCCAAAACCATCTGCTGCCTTTAGGAGTGATGGCAGGGAGACCAGACGAAAACTTCCCAAAGGACATCAACCTAAAGACGCTCGGACTGCACAGGGTGAGGTGGTGCATCTGTGGAATCCCCATATTGGGAAACTGAGGCAGGTGGCACTTGAGGCTGTGCCCAGCCTGGGCAATTGAGCAAGAGCCTCAGAGCTGAGAACGGATGGAAGGGCTGGAGCTGCAGTCACTGGGAGCGCTCTGGATGGCTGGGTGCAGGAGTCAGAACTCCGGGCAAGCCCAGAGGCAGGGCTGGAGGCCATGCTTTCCACTGGTTTCCCACTGCTTCCCACTGCTTTTCCACTGTTCTCGGGTCTCTACGGAGCCCGGAGGGAGACAGACCAAGGCAGGTCCACACAAGGAATCCCAGAGCTCCCTGCAGGTGGCTTTGGCTCAGGAGCCCCCAGCAGCCTCACTCAACTTTTCCTAAGCACACAGAAGCCTACAACCTCGCACCTAACCTGCCTTCTTGCCTTCATTTGACATCTCCCTTGCTTCGCACTCTGGATGCTATGCCAGTCTCTCTTGTTTCTTTGGCCATTTTCTCTCACAGGGTTTGACAC
>NW_022931423.1:0-223 GCF_012274545.1 Fukomys damarensis | reverse complement strand
GTCCCACCCACTGTCTTCCCCCTTGTATGGGGACAAAATGACCATGGTGCACAGTCTTGTGTTAGTCTCTTTTCATTGTGAGAATTTAAGTAAATGTTCACCCTTCTTGCTTCATCTCAGGAGAAATAGAAGCATCCCCATGTGCTCCCTAGGCTGAGTTGCTGAGGGAGGTTTCTTAAACACCCTGCCCCCCTTGCGCAGGATGCGCCCTCAGGCCTGAAGT
>NW_022931422.1:0-305 GCF_012274545.1 Fukomys damarensis | reverse complement strand
ATAAAGCAATCACTAAGCATACAAAAGACACTAATAAAAAGCTACCTGAACTAAAAAAAAAGACATAAAACAGAAATGACCAGATTTGCAAAGAACTAGAATCTACGAAATGTTCTAAAGAGAAACTAGGAGATTAAAAATTATATTAAGAGTATGGGCAACAGAAATGATCAATGTGAGGACAAAATATTAGAATTAGAAGATAGGGATGCTTCGAGTACCAATTACTCAAAGATACTTTTAAAATAACAACAGAGGTGGGTGTTGTGGCACACACTATAATTCCAACATTTGGGAGTCTGAGG
>NW_022931421.1:0-212 GCF_012274545.1 Fukomys damarensis | reverse complement strand
TTATTTTTTATTTTTTTAAATGTATCATTTTATTGATTGATTGATTGGTTGGTGCTGGGGATCAAACTCGGGTCCTTGCATTTGTGAGGCTGACAGGGGAATCACTGAGCTAAATACCCAGCCCCAAAAATACAATTTTAATACAGGCATTTAATAAAGAGATTTAGATCTGAGGGGGATTTTGACCAGGGTATAAGGCTTGAATTTCAATA
>NW_022931420.1:0-230 GCF_012274545.1 Fukomys damarensis | reverse complement strand
AATGCTGAGAAATTATAGTGCTTAAGGTGCCCATTTTCCTGCATTTCCATGCACACCATTGCTGTCAAACTTTTAACCTTCTCTGAGAGAGTTTTTTAGAGTAGCCCATTTTATTTCACAAGTTTTTGTCAGTGAAGTTTTGCATCTTCTAATAATTCTTCTGGATGTATTTCTTCTTGACTTTTTAAGGAGGCTTTTCAAGTTGGTATAGTTCCACTTACCTGTCTTGG
>NW_022931419.1:0-206 GCF_012274545.1 Fukomys damarensis | reverse complement strand
TTGTTTGTAGGTCTCTGCCTGGCAGAGATTGAAACACTGTTGTGAGGGGCTTCTACAAGAAAATGTCTTACGGCCGAAGAGAGTGTGAAACAGGTCTCAGTGCACACACGCCTCCAGAACTCTGCATAGTTGGAGATAGGATAACTTTGAGGTTAGAACACAAACACACTCTGCAGAGTGCTTCTGCAGTTTAAACTGCAGTTTTC
>NW_022931418.1:0-351 GCF_012274545.1 Fukomys damarensis | reverse complement strand
TTATTTTTTCCTTCATTCTTTCCCTCCTGGCTTCTTTACCAGTTTCCTAAAGCTTTTCCTAAAGCTTCCTTTGTTCTGCATCTTGCCTCTAATCTCTTTCTTTTATTGTATTTCTTTATTTTTCAACTCATTCCCCTTTTAATTTTTCTTTCATAAGGGTAAAATCATTCTTTTCAGGGGATATTTACAGTATGTAATTTCTGGGTTTATATTTTGTTATATAACTATAAATCTTGTACCTATGGTTAAAAGGGGCAAATTATTATTGTTATCACAGTTTGTTATTTTCCAGTCTGTGTTTGATGCTATTGTTATTGTTGATTGTACTACATTACCCAAGGTGAAATAGTT
>NW_022931417.1:0-748 GCF_012274545.1 Fukomys damarensis | reverse complement strand
TGTCAAATATTTCTGAATACTTGTTATATAATCAGTAGTATGCTGAATGCTCTTGTGTTTCTGCTAGAATGATCAAGACCTAATTTTCTAAAATTTTATATTGGTACAAATAGTTGAGCCTCACAATTATTTCCAGAAATTATTACATGTGATGAAATCGTTTTAGACTGAATTTGATTATCCTATGTCATTCTATCAAGTTTATGCCAAAGTTGAAAGTTGTACTGTGATTCCCAGCTATAAGATCTAGAGCTAGAAGCTCTGAAAACCAAAATATCTGTGGGGAAAGGTGAAAGAAAAAGGACAGAGCCTTTTTGAGAAGGCTTCCTTAGCAGTACAAACACGTGTTTTTCCTCTATGCATTTGACTAATTCTTGACTGAGAAATATACTTGAAGTCTAAACCCAAATGAGCAGTAGACCCAGCTGAAGGCATTCTGAAGAAAGGCTAATGCCTGTAAACATCATGGTACCTTGAATCTTTGCTGACATGGGAGAAAATTTATGGAAATTCTGAGAGCAAAAAAAAAACCATAATTTAACCTTTGTCATTCATGAGCCATTGTGATCTAATTGTATCATAAACAAAATGCAGAAATGGCATTAAGTGCATCTCTTTTCTGATCTATGTACAATAATTGTAGTTATTTTCAATGTAACTGAAAATTGTAAAGGCTTTCCTTGTCTTTTTTTTTTTTCTTTTGGTAGCAGGGATCAAACTTGGGACCTTGTGTTTGAGAGGCAGGTGG
>NW_022931416.1:0-247 GCF_012274545.1 Fukomys damarensis | reverse complement strand
TGCCTGGACCTTGAGCCGAGAGGGTGCCATGGCGGATCACGGATCACCGGCGAAAGAGGCAGCCCTGGCCCGGGACGCTCAAGCGCTTCCATCCCCCCGGGAAACAGTGCAGAGAAGGGGCTGCCGGTGCACTCTTCTAGCAAGTCCTGCGCTTCCTGGCCTCAGACCCAGCGGCACTGAAGAGGTGCAGGGGGAAACAAGGATCAACGCACCATCGACCTGGGAAGAACTGGTCCAGAGCCCCAGC
>NW_022931415.1:0-266 GCF_012274545.1 Fukomys damarensis | reverse complement strand
TCAAGCCTAACCTGGGCAACTAAGAGACTTAGTGAGATTCTGTCACAAAATGAAGTATAAAGGCTAGGGTTGCAGCTCAATGTGAGGGCCCTGGTTTCAATCCTCAGAACTGTAATAAACAAATAAATAAAATAAAAAGGGCTAAGCATAGAGCTCAGTGCTAGAGCACTTGTCAGACAGGAGGTAGACTAACACATGTAAGGTTCTGGGTTCAATCCCCAGTATTAAAAAGAGGAAAAGAGGGAGGGAGGGAAAGAGGGAGGGAG
>NW_022931414.1:0-208 GCF_012274545.1 Fukomys damarensis | reverse complement strand
TAACCCCAACTCCAAAACCATCACTAACCGAACAAAGTCACTAACCAAAAACTATCCCCTAAATGTAAACCTCAACATCAACCTCACCCTTACCCTAAACCTAAAGTTGTAACAATCACACTCACCCTCACACTCTAACCCACACCCTCATCCTCACCCTCACCCTAACACTAAAACCTTACCCTAGCACCAACCCCAAATTCAACCC
>NW_022931413.1:0-3310 GCF_012274545.1 Fukomys damarensis | reverse complement strand
TGAATCAATAAAATTAATTTTAAAAGTTAAAATTATTTTTAAATTAAGTTTAATGGTACAGTTTAGGTATACAATAGTTACACTAATCACTGGGATCTTGTACCTTTACATAATGTCTCTTGATTTCTTTTTCCCCCATTCCCCTGCCCTCTCTTCACCCCATCCACCCTACCTATTTACAAAGACTTTGTTTCCATGTTTTTCCTTTTTCCATATTTTTTCTTTTCCCTTCTTACCTTTCCTCTACCCCTCCCACTTCCCCTACTCCTTTAGAAACTTTCCTCCTATTATACAATATCAATTATGCACTTTGATCCTTATCTATACTTTTATATTTTCATACCAGAGAAACTATTTGGTATTTTACACATGTGTCCTATTAATTTCACATAAGAGTATGGCCTCAATGTGCACCTACTTTTTGAAGAATGACCCAAATGCAGCCAAAAAGAATGTATCATAATACAATTTAAAAATTTTTAAATACAGAAAGCATTTCCTAGTTTGGGACTGAATTAAGTACCATCCCCAACTGCATTGAGGCCCCAGGCCCCAGGAAAAGCTGAATGGGCCAATCAATATTTCAAGTGAACACTGGCCAAGCTGTGTCAGGAAACCCACCATAAGTGACTCAGTTTTCTTCCATTTACCTGAATGAAACTTCACATAAGCTTTAAATCTAAATGTAATTTCAACCTGTCACCAGGTTTTTTGTGGTGCTACCGTCTCTTTCTGGATGTGATTTCTAAGTTCTTTCTGTCCTGAGCAAAGAAGTGGTCCAGACAAGCACAGACAGTGGTAAAAGATAATTAAATAAATGTAGGAAAAGAAACTTTTATTATTCAGATCTTGTATCAATTCTTTTCTCGGTCTAATTTATCTCTTCTTGTTTGACAGCTTGGTGATGGCTCAAGACAAAGATCAAAGTCTTCTTCTATATCCTTGCCTCATCAAGAAATCCTCACGAGGACTCAGGCCCCTTGCGCTCATAGGTCAGATTAGTGGGGGGCGGATCTTTGGTGTGGGCATAGGTAAGCGTCAGTACCCCTATTCAGCAGGAAGTAACAGTGGATGAGGGACTTTCCTTCTTCATCATCTTTCAAAGATTTTCAGGGCCTAGGTCTCTCAGGAGGAAATAAAACAGATGCTGAAGAATTCTCTTCCTTCTACCCAGGTAAGCTTGAGTATAACCCCAAACCTGTCCTTTCCTAATCACTCCCTTCCATCCACTTGAGATAAAATCACATTTTATGAGCATTTCATATAAATGTAGACCAAAGCACATAAAAACCTCCTTTTATTTCTCTCTTGCTCTTAGGTCCAACACACTGACATCTGCTTTGTGTATGTATTCCTCTTTTTCTTCATCATCATCTGTATACTTTGTGATTCGTTGCTTGTGGTGCAAATGAACTTGAAGTCTATCAGCTCCACCACTGTGCCTGCCATTGCAGCAGCAGGCCAAAAGGGCTTTTCTGAGCAGAAACTAAAGAGAAGGGCTAAAAGAATGGGTGAGTGTCCTGCCTGCCCCTCACTGCCCACATCCATTTTGGTTGCCTGCGTCAGCATGCCTGAGAAAGCAGACACAAAGGAATGACCTTGGTGGCATGGGCTGATAAGAGCTAAAGCTTTGTTTGTTGGTTTATTTGTTTGTTTTAAAAATGAGACTTGGATTAGATCCTCTCAAAGATTTAGATAACTTCTATTATTCTAAGCAAACTACCAAAAGCATTGTTTGGATGAATATAAGGGATACTGTTTCCTAAATAGCTAGAGAAGCCCTGATCTAATGTTTATAAGTGGCTAAGGGAGTCCCACAAGTTCTGCCCTTCTCCCTAAGGAGGCATTTAGACCATATCATGGAGAGTACCCAGGTTGAGAGGGCCTCCACGGGGCTCTACTCATCAAATAAAATGCCAGTACCAACCATCAGACATTCAAGCAGAGATATCTGCTTAGTAAAGTACTTTAGGTATCACAAGGGACTGTTTATATACCCAATAGGACTCATCCTTCTGCAGAATATGCTCTCTGAAGGACCCAAGACCTAGTTTTCTCTCTTGAGATGTTTCATGGGAAATATCCTAAGAAGTACCCCACATATCCCTGAGACCCCCACCATTAGACCATGTCCTTCAGTAGTGGGAAAGATTTGACCCTGTCAACCTGAAAAAAGGACGATTTACCACCACTGCAATGGGGTTTGGGTCCAGCATGAACTAGAAAATGTCAAGAGGTGAGTTTAAAATAACAGCTTAGACTATGATACTATTTTTCAATTAAATCATTTCTGCATAAAGCATAGAAAGTATAATGAAATCCCTTATGTTGAGGTTTCTAAAGCTCTTTATCTCTCAAAAACCCCAGAAGATAGCGTATATAGAGTGGCTACTCAGAAAGAAGGGATATCTTTTATGATTCTGTCCCCTATCTATCTCCCAGGGCTCTGGGCCTCTCTCATCTGACTGATAAAAATGGTCACACTGAGAGGTATCTTTGACCTCTGTCTTATAATCCTCATGACAGTTAACCTGCCCCCTTTCCTTCAAGTGAAACAGCATCAGAGTCTTGCTCTCCAGAGACATTCATTTTTCCTCCCTCCCCTCATTTTGTGCCCCTAATTGCCTTAATAACTGCAGGGCACATGGAATGTGCTGCTTCTTACTTCTCTAATTCACAACTGATCCTACTCCTGAGAGAAGTCACAGTCCTACATGAGTCCAGGTCCTTTTTTCAGTTATAGATATCCAAAAATGCAAAGTATGGCTAGGCTAACATTTTGAGGATCCTAATGGGTTTGCAGATGGGTTTCAAACTCTGGCACTTGCTTTTGACCTATCATGGCAAGATGTCTACTTCACCTTATACATGTGCTGCATCCAGATGAAAGAGAATTCTAGGAGAGGTTAAGTGGTATACTGATGAACAATATGCTGTAAAAAGGGAAGGAGAACACCTTGTATAGGTTGTTACCCCTGCAACAGAACCAAATTGGAGCTATAACACTAGCTATGGACTAAATATGATGTCTAATAGATGCTCCTATTATGGTATTGAAGAGATGCATTAAGAAACCTGTTAATTATGATAAGATGAGGGGCATCATTCAGGACAAAACAGAAAATACAGCTCTTTCATGGGTGAAAGCAGAAGCTTTTTCGTAAATATACAAACCTATATACATCTTCCAGGGAAGGACAGATAGTATGGGATATCATTTTATTTGTCAACCAGCACAAGATATTTGGAGAAAATTACAAATACTTCAGACCTGTGAATCAATAGCTGACACAGATTTTTCTGAGTTCAA
>NW_022931412.1:0-1754 GCF_012274545.1 Fukomys damarensis | reverse complement strand
TGTGTGTGTGTGTGTGTGTGTGTGTGTGTGTGTGTGTGTGTGTATGTGTGTGTTGGCTAGGAATTGAACCCAGGGCCTTGTACATGCCAGGCAAGCACTCTACCATTGAGTTATACCCAGAGTTCCCACCTTGAGACAAGGTCTCAATAAGTTGCCCAAGTGGAACTTGTGATAATTCTGCCTCAGCTTTCTGAATAGATGGGATTATAGGTGTACCCTACTGCTTCCTTCTTGAATTCACTGTTTAGTGAGGCACACACAGTCTGAAGGAAAAGACTACATATCCCATGTTTCCTTGCAGGTAGGTGTAGCCCACATGACAAAAGTACTGGCTAAAAATATGTGAACAGAGTACTAAAAGCACTGCAAGAAATCAAGTGGAGCATTCAATTGCTACTCCTACCTCACCTCTCCCTTCCTGTGCTCTAGGATGCTGATGCGGGGGCTACAGTGCCCTATTGTTCCATGAAGTGGCTTTGAGACCAGAGGCCATTCTCAGTGAATGAGAGGACCCAAGGAGCCTATTCCCTGAGATGTCTGTGGAGTAGAGCCACTTTCTCAGGCCTGGGTCACCTGTCTCCAGGCCTTCTAAAGAGGGAGAAATAAGCTTCTCTCTTATTGAGGCTGTTTTGATTTCTGTAATTTACCACCGAGTCTCACTGTTGCAAATGGTGAAATAGGAAATGTGTGTGAAGGGTTTTGAAAAAACTTCATTGTGAAGTTGGAAGCATTAAGTAAAAGGAACTGCACATTGTTTAGCTGATCACTTTGTACACAGCAAGCACTTAACAGTCAGCTTGCCCAGCTACTATGAGCCCTGCTGCATGGCAACCACCTGGCCACCCAGCTTATTCCCAGTGTCTCTGCCCCAGGTGTCCCCGGTAAGAGATGCATTGTGGGCCCACTAGGAACAAGGCAACTGAGCATGGAGACCATCTGGCACTTGCAACCTTACACTGCCATAGCATAGCAGGGCCTCTATCCCACACTGTATCTACACCCCAACATCACTAATACCCATATTTTAGAAGAATTTAGAACCCAGCAACTATAGGCAAAATTCTCTCTGCTGATGATTCTGTTCCCTCCTGGCCTGATGAGAGTTTTATTGTAGTTCAGTGTGGCTACTTCAGCGCCACTTATCATGTATACTTTCAAGAATACCTCTCCAACTCTGTAAGGTATTTACTGTGGCATTTGGGCTGTCCTAAGAAACCTGAAACAAAACCTCTAAGTGACACATCACACACCAAGTGGCAGAGGTGGGACTCACATCCAGGTGCATCTCATGCCTAAGTCTGTACATTTAGTTTCCAAGCTAAACCCTCTGAGGGATGGATGCCACTGAACGAAGGCAGGAGACAGAGGGAATGCCATCTGTACCATGATGTCACTGCCACATCACTGGCTCACTCAAGCTCACATCAGCCCCCCACCCCTTTCCATGGTTAAGGAAACTGAAGCTCAAAAAGTTTGAACCATGTAGGGTTGGGACAGATAGAAGAACCAATTATGTAACCTGGACATTGTTCTCCCCTTCACCTACTCCTATGCCTTATAGCCACTGTGTCCTTTTATCGCCAAAAATTGCATGATGTCTTCTTGGTCTTTAGGATGCTCTGGCATATGGGTGATAGGGTCTAGGTGCGAGGCCTGTGTCTTCACACTCACCCACAGGCCACCTGCCTGTCTTGTCATCTGTTCGAACAGAGACTCTAGCACTACAAGAGGATAAGCACCTGATCCCCTATGAA
>NW_022931411.1:0-260 GCF_012274545.1 Fukomys damarensis | reverse complement strand
AAACGTGTTTCCCCCCATCTAGAAGTTACATTGGCCCTGCCTGAATACAAAGCACCACGAACTTGAGGATGAGCTGAGCTCTTTGTGTGGGGGGTGTCTTCCTTGCACTTCATGGAATCCCTTACACTCTTTCATCCTCTGCCCCTCTCTTCAGTCATCCAGTACCCTGGAGGGTGGGCTCTTGTCCTCACACTTCAGGAATCTCCACCACCAAATGGAAAGCTTAAAACAGAGGAGGCACCCTGCGTGCTGTTGATCAA
>NW_022931410.1:0-630 GCF_012274545.1 Fukomys damarensis | reverse complement strand
CACGGATAAGGGGGTTTCTCGGTGCTGCTTCGAGAACGACCTGAGGATGGCCAGCCTGCCAGAATACCGCTCTTGGCTATTTGGAGGGAGCCAGCCACTCAGCGTGGGCTGGAAGAGGCATTGCCAGATCTTATGCAGGAGCACTCTCACTTGGTGCGGACAGACAACTGTCCTCCGGTTTGAGCCTGTTAAGACGGAAAGGCTGCGTTAGCCATGTGCCAGTGTGGCTGTCTGCTTTCCCGCTGTTTGGTGCCCACTGCGGATAACGTGTGCCCTCAGGAGCCCGGGTGTGGTTCTGACTTAGCAGTCGGGGAGAGCTCTGAGGGTCCTGAGCAGCAGAGGGAGGCCCAGACGCAGGAGTCGCCTTCTTCCCTCCCAGTCCCACGGCCTGTGGGACGAGGAGAGTCCCAAGGAGTCACGTGTGGCTGTTCATGACCACCTGATGTTTTGGGAGACCCTGGCTTGTGTTTCTAAGCTCATTCCTGGCTGCCGTGTGTGGCCATTGTGGCCCTCACACACGTGGCGACCTCACTGCCCCACCGTTGAGGACTCCCTGGTGCTGGACTCGGAGTGGGAGGATTTCTGACCTGCTCCTGTGAGGAGGCCTCGGCTCTGGCCAGAGTGCCTGCC
>NW_022931409.1:0-379 GCF_012274545.1 Fukomys damarensis | reverse complement strand
AATATCAATCCATTTTCTGTCCTTCATGGGTTGGTCTTTTGTGGAGGTTTTACACAAGAGGAATCATACAGTATGTGACTTGTTATGCCTGGTATCTTTCAGCTAGCATAATACTTTGTGTTCACCCTTGATATGGTGTCCGTTACTTCATCCCTCACTACGGCTGGATAATATTCCACTGAATGCCACATACTACCGTGTGTTCACCCATTCGTTCCTCAGCAGGCAGTGGTCTCTAGAAGAATGCTGTGAGTGAAGCTGGCTGTTACTACGGGGAATGGTGGGTACTGCAGCAAACGGGTCAACACATACTACTGAGTATGTGATGAGGCGAGAGGCAAGAAGCAGCTCAGCTGCAGTTGTTTTTCCTAGAGGTAAA
>NW_022931408.1:0-225 GCF_012274545.1 Fukomys damarensis | reverse complement strand
CCTGAATAACCACATAAGCAGGGAGAACTAATCCCATGTGTCTTGGCCTTCGAACACTAGGCTGTCTGAGTTCTGAAGCTATGGAGTATCACTTGGTTGACTTGGCTCCAGGGGCACCCTACTGGCAGCAAGCTTTACTTTGATCTTACTTTGCCCCATTTCTCAGATGCTCATCTTGAAGTAGAATTTATCAGCAGGGGATTATTGCAACTCAGATCAAATGAC
>NW_022931407.1:7650-8119 GCF_012274545.1 Fukomys damarensis | reverse complement strand
ACAGCTTCTCTCGCCGCTTAGCCATTTAAAGCGAAAGCCGTCAGTTTCATGAATGTGAAGTACACCACAGAGTGAGGTGCTGCAACTTCTGAGAGTTTCCCAGTGATATCTATACCTTATGTGGGGTACACCTGTATTCCTTTTTGTTTGTAGGTGTCTGTCTGGCAGAGATTGAAACACTGTTGGGAGGCACTTTTAGCAGAGAAGCCCTTCAGGCCTAAGAGATTGCCTAGCAGCTCTGAGTGCACACAAGCCTAAAGAGCACTGTATACTTGGGGATAGGTTCAGATTGACGTTAGAACACAAACGCCCTTTGCAGAGGGCTTCTGCGGTTTAAAGTGCAGTTTTCCCCGGAAACACCTTCTCTCGCCGCTTAGCCCTTTAAAGCGAAAGCGGTCAGTTTCATGAATGTGAAGTACTCCACAGAGAAAGGTGCTGCAACTCTGCGAGTTTACCAGTGAAGTCCACC
>NW_022931407.1:6598-6887 GCF_012274545.1 Fukomys damarensis | reverse complement strand
TTCTCTCGCCGCTTAGCCATTTAAAGCGAAAGCCGTCAGTTTCATGAATGTGAAGTACACCACAGAGTGAGGTGCTGCAACTTCTGAGAGTTTCCCAGTGATATCTATACCTTATGTGGGGTACACCTGTATTCCTTTTTGTTTGTAGGTGTCTGTCTGGCAGAGATTGAAACACTGTTGGGAGGCACTTTTAGCAGAGAAGCCCTTCAGGCCTAAGAGATTGCCTAGCAGCTCTGAGTGCACACAAGCCTAAAGAGCACTGTATACTTGGGGATAGGTTCAGATTGAC
>NW_022931407.1:1917-4654 GCF_012274545.1 Fukomys damarensis | reverse complement strand
CTCTGTATACTTGGGGATAGGTTCAGTTTGACGTTAGAACACAAACGCACTTTGCAGATGGCTTCTGCGATTTAAGTGCAGTTTTCCCCGGGAAAGAGCTTCTCTCGCCGCTTAGCCGTTTAAAGCGAAAACGGTCAGTTTCATGAATGTGAAGTACACCACAGAGCGAGGTGCTGCAACTCTGTGAGTTTCCCAGTGATATCCATACCTTATGTGGAGTACACCTGTATTCCTTTTTGTTTGTAGGTGTCTGTTTGGCAGAGATTGAAACACTGTTGGGAGGCACTTTTAGCAGAGAAGCCCTTCAGGCCTAAGAGAGTGCCTAGCAGCTCTGAGTGCACACAAGCCTAAAGAGCTCTGTATACTTGGGGATATGTTCAGATTGACGTTAGAACACAAACGCACTTTGCAGAGGGCTTCTGCGGTTTAAAATGCAGTTTTCCCTGGGAAACAGCTTCTCTCGCCGCTTAGCTGTTTGAAGCGAAAGCGGTCAGTTTCATGAATGTGAAGTACTCCACAGAGAAAGGTGCTGCAACTCTGTGAGTTTACCAGTGAAGTCCACACCTGATGTGGAGTACAACTTCATTCCGTTTTGTTTGTAGGTCTCTGCATGGCATAGAGTGAAACACTGTTGTGAGGCACTTTTAGCAGAGAAGCCGTTCAGGCCTAAGAGAGTGCCTAGCAGCTCTTAGTGCACAGAAGCCTCCAGAGCTCTGTATACTTGTAGATGGGTTCAGTTTGACGTTAGAACACAAACGCAATTTGCAGAGGGCTTCTGCAGTTTAAAGTGTAGTTTTCCCCGGGAACAGCTTCTCTCGCCGCTTAGCCATTTAAAGCGAATGCGGTCAGTTTCATGAATGTTAAGTACTCCACAGAGAAATGAGCTGCAACCCTGTGAGTTTACCAGTGAAGTCCACACCTTATGTGGAGTACACCTGTATTCCTTTTTGTTTGTTGGTCTCTCGCTGGCAGAGACTGAAACACTGTTGTGAGGCACTTTTAGCAGAGAAGCCCTTCAGACCTAAGATAGTGCCTTGCAGCTCTGAGTGACCACAAGCCTCGAGAGCTCTGTATACTTGGGGATAGGTTCAGTTTGACGTTAGAACACAAACGCCCTTTGCAGAGAGCTATGCGGTTTAAAGTGCAGTTTTCCCCTGGAAACAGCTTCTCTCACCGCTTAGCCGTTTAAAGGCAAAGCGGTCAGTTTCATGAACGTGAAGTACTGCACCGAGAAAGGTGCTGCAACTCTATGAGTTTACCAGTGAAGTCCACACCTTATGTGGAGTACAACTGTATTCCTTTTTGTTTGTAGGTATCTGCCTGGCACAGATTGAAACACTGTTGGGAGGCACTTTTAGCACAGGAGACATCCAGGCCTAAGAGAGTGCCTAGCAGCTCTGAGTGCACACAAGACTCCAGAGCTCTGTATACTTGGGGATAGGTTCAGTTTGACTTTAGAACACAAACGCACTCTGCAGAGGGCTTCTGCGGTATACAGTGCTGTTTTCCCCGGGAAACAGCTTCTCTCTCTGCTTTGCCGTTTAATGGGAAAGCGGTCAATTTCATAAATGTGAAGTACTCCACAGATAAAAGTGCTGCAACTCTGTGAGTTTACCAGTGAAGTCCACAACTTATATGGAGTACACCTGCATTCCTTTTTGTTTGTAGTTCCTTGCCTGGCAGAGATTGAAACACTGTTGTGAGGCCCTTTTAGCAGAGAATGCCTTCAGGCCTAAGAAATTGCCTAGCAGCTCTGACTGCATACAAGCCTCCAGAGCTCTGTATACTTGGGGGTAGGTTCAGTTTGACGTTGGAACACAAACGCGATTTGCAGATGGCTTCTGCAGTTTAAAGTGCAGTTTTCCCCGGGAAACAGCTTATCTCTCCGCTTAGCCATTTAAAACAAAAGCGGTCAGTTTCATGAATGTGAAGTACTCCACAGAGAAAGGTGCTCCAACTCTGTGAGTTTACCAGTGAAGTCCACACCTTATGTGGAGTACACCTGTATTCCTTTTTGTATGTAGGTCTCTGCCTGGCAGAGATTGAAACACTGTTGTGAGGCACTTTTAGCAGAGAAGCCCTTCAGGCCTAAGAGAGTGCCTAGTAGCTCTGAGTGCACCCAAGCCTCCGGAGCTCTGTATGCATTGGGATAGGTTCAGTTTGACGTTAGAACACAAACGCAGTTTGCAGAGGATTTCTGCGATTTAAAGTGCAATTTTCACCCAGAAACAGCTTCTCTCGCCACTCAGCCGTTTAAAGCGAAAGCAGTCAGTTTCATGAATGTGAAGTACTCCACAGAGAAAGGTGCTGCAACTCTGTGAGTTTACCAGTGAAGTCCACACCTTATGTGGAGTACAACTGTATTCCTTTTTGTTTGTAGGTCTGTGCCTGGCAGAGATGGAAACACTGTTTTGAGGCTCTGTTAGCCCAGAAGCCCTTCAGATGTAAGAGACTGCCTAGCAGCTCTGAGTGCACACAAGCAACCAGAGCTCTGTGCACTTGGGGATAGGTTCAGCTTGACTTGAGAACACAAACGCACTTTGCAGAGGGCTTCTGCGGTTTAAGTGCAGTTTTCCCTGGGAAACAGCTTCTCTCGCCACTTAGCTGTTTGAAGCGAAAGCGGTCAGTTTCATGAATGTGAAGTACTCCACAGAGAAAGGTGCTGCAACTCTGTGAGTTTACCAGTGAAGTCCACACCTGATGTGGAGTACAACTGTATTCCTTTTTGTTTGTAGGT
>NW_022931407.1:1239-1710 GCF_012274545.1 Fukomys damarensis | reverse complement strand
GCCTAGCAGCTCTGAGTGCACACAAGCCTCCAGAGCTCTGTATACGTGGGGATAGGTTCAGGTCGAGGTTAGAACACAAAGGCACTTTGGAGAGGGCTTCTGCGGTTTAAGGTGCAGTTTTCCCCGGGAAACAGCTTCTCTCGCCGCTTACTCGTTTAAAGCGAAAGCGGTCAGTTTCATGAATGTGAAGTACTGCACAGAGAAAGGTGCTGCAACTCTGTGAGTTTACCAGTGAAGTCCACACCTGATGTGGAGTACAACTGTATTCCTTTTTGTTTGTAGGTCTCTGCCTGGCAGAGATTGAAACACTGTTGTTGGGCACTTTTAGCAGAGAAGCCCTACAGGCCTAAGAGAGTGCCTACCAGCTCTGAGTGCACACAAGCCTCCAGATCTCTGAATACTTGGGGATAGGTTCAGTTTGACGTTAGAACACAAAGGCACTTTGCAGAGGGCTTCTGCGGTTTAAAGTGC
>NW_022931407.1:0-985 GCF_012274545.1 Fukomys damarensis | reverse complement strand
TCTGAGTGCACACAAGCCTCCAGAGCTCTGTATACGTGGGGATAGGTTCAGTTCGAGGTTAGAACACAAAGGCACTTTGCAGAGGCCTTCTGCGGTTTAAGGTGCAGTTTTCCCCGGGAAACAGCTTCTCTCGCCGCTTACTCGTTTAAAGCGAAAGCGGTCAGTTTCATGAATGTGAAGTACTGCACAGAGAACGGAGCTGCAACCCTGTGAGTTTACCAGTTTAGTCCACACCCTATGTGGAGTACACCTGTATTCCTTTTTGTTTGTAGGTCTCTGCCTGGCAGAGACTGAAACACTGTTGTGAGGCAGTTTTAGCAGAGAAGCCCTTCAGGCCTGAGAGAGTGCCTAGCAGCTTTGAGTGCACACAAGCCTCCAGAGCTTTGTATGCATGGGGATAGGTTCAGTTTGACGTTAGAACACAAACTCAGGTTGCAGAGGGCTTCTGCGGTTTAAAGTGCAGTTTTCCCCGGGAAAGAGCTTCTCTAGCCGCTTAGCCATTTAAAGCAAAAGCGGTCAGTTTCATGAATGTGAAGTACTCCACAGAGAAAGGTGCTGCAACTCTGTGAGTTTAGCACTGAATTCCACACCATATGTGGAGTACAACTGTATTCCTTTTTGTTTGTAGGTCTGTGCCTGGCAGAGACTGAAACACTGTTTTGAGGCCCTGTTAGCAGAGAAGCCTTTCAGATGTAAGAGACTGCCTAGCAGCTCTGAGAGCACACAAGCAACCAGAGCTCTGTGTACTTGGGGATAGGTTCAGTTTGACTTTAGAACACAAACGCACTTTGCAGAGGGCTTCTGCGGTTTAAAGTGCAGTTTTCCCCCGGAAACAGTTTCTCTCGCCGCTTAGCTGTTTGAAGCGAAAGCGGTCAGTTTCATGAATGTGAAGTACTCCACAGGGAAAGGTGATGCAACTCTATGAGTTTACCAGTGAAGTCCACACCTGATGTGGAGTACAACTGTATTCCTTTTTGTTTGTAGG
>NW_022931406.1:0-465 GCF_012274545.1 Fukomys damarensis | reverse complement strand
CCTTTGGCTTCTGAGCTCTATTTCTGAGTTTTGGGGTGCAAAGGATTTTATGTCGATGTCACCCCAAGCTCCACTCCTCCTTTGTCCTAATTCAACAAGAACTTGAAATTCTGGATTCGCATTTGAACATTGTTTTCAGAGGCACAGAATGTTTCTCTGCCAGATCATTGCGTTTCAGTCCAATTGCTTAGGGCAGGAGAGAAAGGGCTACACGTTCCTGCTCTTGGCCAGAGGACACTGAAGTAGCTGATCTTTCAAATTCTAGTGAAGAAAGATATATTTTACTCTCTCGGTTACCACCTCTTCAGGCTTTGACATTCTATGAGCCCAAGATTCTTAATGTGCCTTGGCCAGGTCCTGACCCCAGAATTATTTTCATTAGAATTGGAAGGCATTGAGGATTAATATGCAGGAAACAATGCAGAAAATTGATTTTGGCATGAATAATTATGCATTCTTTCTCAG
>NW_022931405.1:0-203 GCF_012274545.1 Fukomys damarensis | reverse complement strand
GAATTGTGCACAAATGTAGCAGCTTTTATGAAAAATTTTAAATGTCTGAATACTGAATTTTTTAGTAGGTTGTGATGAGAACCAATTATCTGGAATTTTCATTTATAAGAAATTAGGAAGGTGTCAAGATGTATAAATGAATTTGAAATGAGGGAAAGTACTTTGTGAGGGACTAATGCCAGTGTGCCCTTTGCCATGATACA
>NW_022931404.1:0-235 GCF_012274545.1 Fukomys damarensis | reverse complement strand
GGTCCGGCCACCTGTACTCTTACTGTAATTACCTACCTAACGCCCTCACGTGGAAAGGTATTAGAAGTCCCAATGGAGACGAACATCAAAAAACACTTCTGTCAAACTAAGTCTAGAGAAGAACTGTAAACATGTGAAGGTACGGACAGGTGACTCAGAACCCCAGAGTGGGAATCACAGGTGATGCGCTATGAGTACAGTTCAATATGAGTACAGTTCATACAGGAAAATTAGA
>NW_022931403.1:0-280 GCF_012274545.1 Fukomys damarensis | reverse complement strand
ATGTCCATTGTAACATTCATTGTAATATCTTTATTTCAGGCACTTGGTGAAATACTTTACATGAAATTATTTCATTGAGTGAGAGTGCATCTCCTTGAGATAAACACTATATTCGTGTGGGTAGAAGTCCTAAAGAGATTAAATGTCTTGCTCATTGTTACAAATGCATCAGTGGAACTGGGTATGGACTACAGCAATTTGATTCAAGGCCTCAATTCTTAAACATGTACAATCCTTGTAAGATGAACTATGTATCAGGTTCTAAGTGAAAAGTAGAAAA
>NW_022931402.1:0-272 GCF_012274545.1 Fukomys damarensis | reverse complement strand
AGGAGGCTGAGGCAGGAGAATCACTGTGAGTTCAAGACCAGCCTGAGCTACATAGTGAGTTCCTGATCAGTCTCAACTACATAGTGAGACCCTGTCTAAAAACAACCAAAACAACCAACCAACCAAACAAACAAACACAAAAGACCCCCAAGAATTTGAGCTTAGAAGCCAAACATCCTTGTCTGAATGGTTTTGCAGGCTGAACGAAAGTTTTGATTGAACATTCTCCTGAGGCCTTTTCCCCTTTCAAGTCAAAGGAGGAGAAGACAAAA
>NW_022931401.1:0-1411 GCF_012274545.1 Fukomys damarensis | reverse complement strand
AACTCACAGAGTTGCAGCACCTTTCTCTGTGGAGTACTTCACATTCATCAAACGGACCGCTTTAATTTTAAACGGCTAAGCGGCGAGAGAAGCTGTTTCCGGGAAAAACTACACTGTAAGCCGCAGAACCCCTCAGCAAAGTGCGTTTGTGTTCTAATGTCAAACTGAACCTCTCCCCAAGTATACAGAGTTCTGGAGGCTTCTCTGCACTCAGAGCTGCTAGGCACTCCCTTAGGCCTGAAGGGCTTCTCTGCTAAAAGTGACTCACTACAGTGTTTCAATCTCTGCCCGGCAGAGACCTACAAGCAAAAACGACTACTGTTGTACTCCCCATAGGAAGTGGACTTCACTGGTAAACTCACAGAGTTGCAGCACCTTTCTCTGTGGAGTACTTCATATTCATGAAGATGACCACTTTTGCTATAAACGGCTATGCAGCGAGAGAAGCTGTTTCCCGGGGAAAACTGCACTTTATACCGCAGAAGCCCTTGGCAAAGTGCGTTTGTGTTCTAACGTCAAACTGAACCTCTCCCCAAGTATACAGAGTTCTGGAGGCTTGTGTGCACTCAGAGCTGCTAGGCACGCTCTTAGGCCTGAAGGGCTTCTCTGCTAAAATTGCCTCACAACATTGTTTCAATCTCTGCCAGGCAGAGACCTACAAACAAAACGGAGTACTGTTCTACTGCACAGAAGAGGTGCACTTCACTGGTAAACGCACAGAGTTACAGCATCTTTCTCTGTGGAGTACTTCACATTCATGAAACTGACCGCTTTCGCTTTAAACGGCTAAGCGGCGGGAGAAGCTGTTTCCCGGGGAAAACTGCAATTTAAACCGCAGAAGCCCTCTGCAAAGTTCGTTTGGGTTCTAACGTCACACTGAAACTATCCCCAACTATACAGAGTTCTGGAGGCTTGTGTGCACTCAGAGCTGCTAGGCACTCTCTTAGGCCTGAAGGTCTTCACTGCTAAAATTGCCTCACAGCAGTGTTTCAATCTCTGCAAGGAAGAGACCTACAAACCAAAAGGAATACAGTTGTACTCCAAAGAAGAGGTGAACTTCACTGGTAAACTCACAGAGTTGCAGCACCTTTCTCTGTGGAGTACTTCACATTCATAAAACTGACCGCTTTCCCTTTAAACGGCTAAGCGTCGAGAGAAGCTGTTTCCTAGGGAAAACTGCACTTTAAACCGCAGAAGCCCTCTGCAAAGTGCGTTTGGGTTCTAACATCACACTGAACCTATCCCCAAGTATACAGAGTTCTCGAGGCTTGTGTGCACTCAGAGCTGCTAGGCACTCCCTTAGGCTTGAAGGGCTTCTCTGCTAAAAGTGCCTTGCAACAGTGTTTCTATCTCTGCCAGGCAGAGAACTGTAAACAAAAAGGAATACACTTGTACTGCACAGAAGAGGTGG
>NW_022931400.1:0-238 GCF_012274545.1 Fukomys damarensis | reverse complement strand
TCCTGGTGAATTTTCTCTTAACTAATATATAGTGACCTTATTTGCCTCTTTTGATCAATTTTGATTTGAAGTCCATTACACCTGTCTGAAGATAGGCTTGCTAGTCTTGCTTGCTTTCAGGTCTCTATTGAATGGGATATTGTTTTTCATGCTTTGGTTTTTAGACTATAATTTTTTTTTGGATTAAACATGTCTCTTGTGTACTGCATATCATTATGTTTTGTTTCTTTTTTTCTCT
>NW_022931399.1:0-310 GCF_012274545.1 Fukomys damarensis | reverse complement strand
ACTGGTTAGGCACACATTCAGCCCTCCCTGGTTTGCTTGCCTCTGGTGGACAGGTTATGGAATTATTAGCAATACAGTCAGCACATCCTCGCCCCACCAGACAGAGTGCTGCTCTGAGCACTGGTAGCCCAAGCAGTGTGCTTTCCCTGGTCCTGGGCTGCACCAAGTAAATGGTCTAGGAATGGGTAGGCATGCAAACATCCTTGCCTCACCAAAAAGTCATACAGAGGTCTGGAGAATAGTGGTCGGCCACACAACAAGGCTGCCCTCACTGCAGCTTGGAGACAGGGCTCCCTGAAGACCATTTGGC
>NW_022931398.1:0-446 GCF_012274545.1 Fukomys damarensis | reverse complement strand
GTGTCACATCCAGTCAGCTGGTGGTGTCTGCTGAAAGTGCTGTTTTGAGGAATTATGTAATGGAGAATTCAGGATAAAAAAATATGACTTTTTAAATCTGCCTAGGCTTAGGAAGGGGAATATAGTAGATGGTGCTGTGCTTTTCATGTTCTTTCTTGCCTTGACTTCCAAGACAAAAACCAAAAGCCTAGAGAAACAGTGGAGAATGTTTGGAAAAAATCAAAAGTGACTCTGAAATTTCTAACTTATATCATGATGGATCCTATTGAAGAGAAAGGAAAGGGTGGGGGAGGGACAGGAAGGGAGGACATTTGTGTATGTATATATATATATTTTGGTGTTTGGTTTCAATTTGATTATATGAAGGCAGAATGTCCTATAGGAATCTTGAGTAGAAGTATAAGTCAGAAAGCTGGTTATACAAATGAATTGGAAGTTAAGAAGAA
>NW_022931397.1:0-216 GCF_012274545.1 Fukomys damarensis | reverse complement strand
ATGACATTTGTCTGCAGATGGTGCCGCTCTGTACGGGGGGACCTGAGGGAAAACCCACTACTCTGCCTGCCCTTAGCGTGGAAGCTGGAGATGTGCGTGCGGCAGCTTCAGTGACCGAGGTCACCCAGCAGCAGTTTGTCCTAGTAATAAACATCCGGGAGCTCACAGCCGCCACTCTGAGCACCTCTGTCACTGTAGAGGCCAAAGGTAACTTGT
>NW_022931396.1:0-778 GCF_012274545.1 Fukomys damarensis | reverse complement strand
AAATGGAGCCTATGTCTATTCTTGCTGCACTTACTTGTGTTTTTTCTGGTTATTTCCCCAAAACGAGTTATGAAGTCAGGTGTGCTTAGGAAAAGGTACAGCTCTCTAATGATTTATGATGTTAATAGTAAAGGAACTTGAAGAAATAGAGAGGACCAAGAATGTGACCCCTGACCTGTTCTGTTGGGAATTAAAACAATACCTTAGAACGCCCAAACTCCACAACAGGTCCAGAATCTGGCAGAAAGAAAGGAACAAAATGTAGATTTTTTGCTTCTGAATTTCATTGTGTCTTTCAAGCCACTAAAGTACAATTTACTTCACTACCAGTAATTTAGTAAATGTATTCTGGAGGAATCCCAGAGTCCATGTGTCACTGAAAATGAGCAATTTGCTCCTTTCTTGTAATATCAGGCTCAACAAATTATATAGAAATAAGAACAACAAGAAATTTCATTAGATATATTGAACCGGCCACCGTAGTGGTTTGCAAACTATTCCAAGGTCAGAGGTCACCTGCAAAAGGTCAGAGTGGGGGCAGCTTCTGCTGGAGCAGCTCCGTTTTTATGTTTTATAAATTGAGTTTCTATATGATATTAAATTTAAAAGCAGGGAAAAAAATAAAAACAGGGTGCTGCTCTAACAGAAATTTTAAAACTACTGGTCTTCTGATCCCTGATACCACAAAAAAACCCCAGAAATATATAACTACTGGTCTAAAGATAGAAAAAAAATGGGACATTTGGAAGTTATCACATACAGTTATGTTCAAATATAT
>NW_022931395.1:0-557 GCF_012274545.1 Fukomys damarensis | reverse complement strand
CTCCGACCAGCAATCTGTGCCCTTAGGATTCAAAACACTGTGCTCTGTTTAGAGAAAAGTGGATGGAAAAACTCTGAGCCCCAACACTCCCAAAGTTGGAGAGCGGGGAGAGCTACTCCTTGGAACATGGGCAGACATTTCTAGAGCAGTGGGCGTGGTGAAGGAAGAGGGGTGCTCTGACCCTGACTCTGCTACGGACTGGAGGGTCTCTAGCGTGAGGATCTGACCTGCGGAACCGACCTCCCTTGGGCCCTCAAATCACCGAGTAAACTGTGCAGAGCTTACTTACGGGTCGCTAAATTTAGAGCCTGCGGGAGGCTGTACCTTTCCTTCACCAGGGGCAGAAGTTTATAACCCCTCTTCTCCTGTAATGTAGCTGTTAAATGTATAATCCAAAGGACACGTTTTGACTTTTCCGGAATTCTGGAAGTTAGGAGGCACGGTATTCTGTTTCTGAATAGAAGGAAAACATTAAGCTGCACAAAGAAAGGACGGAAATTCCAGTACTTCTGAGATGGAGCAGCCTGGTAGTGAGGTGACCCATCAGACCGTGAGTT
>NW_022931394.1:0-204 GCF_012274545.1 Fukomys damarensis | reverse complement strand
GAGAATGGGGAAAAAATAATAACCAAGATGGATTATGTAAAGGTGCATATTTCCTATGATGAATGTCATCATATAGTATACTTTAAAGGTACCAATAAGATTAATTTTTAAAAATTAATAATTAAATTAATATGCATTGTGCTTTTAGAGTAAACATCAACATTTTCACATCAGCTGTGTACTTGCTTACAAAACCAACATAAT
>NW_022931393.1:0-529 GCF_012274545.1 Fukomys damarensis | reverse complement strand
TTTATCTGTTTATTACTTATTATGTTTTTCCAATACACACTGTACCACATTAGCTAAATGAATGCATAGTACCTGCCTTGCTGAAAACAGCTTTTAATACCCACATACACTCCACTATTTACATCACACAAGGTTTTACTTCTTTTATATTCTTGGACTCTTTGAATCGAATAGATGTGTGACACTGCTCAGTCACCTTGTGTTTCTTCTAGTACTGGTGCTAAAGACTGCCAGCTCTTGGTCTGTGCTTGTAACAAAGCACAAACATTTTCATAAAGATTTTTCAAGCTTAGGTTGTATGCAGCTTGTTTCCTTGAAGAAAAATAAAATGATTTATGTGGGACAATACATTGTAAACTGGGTAAATTTGTTATTGCTATAACCAATAGTAGTTCCATGGTACAAACAAAAATGTGAAATGGAAATTCAATCAGATATAGTTCAAAGAACAGAGAACTGACCTGTTCCCTGTTCCCAATAGTGTTTCATGATCTGTGATGGAAATCTTGGATGCAAGGTTTTACACTGA
>NW_022931392.1:0-1024 GCF_012274545.1 Fukomys damarensis | reverse complement strand
GGCTGACTAACCCTCAGCCATCATCGAAACATAGACAACCTACTTTCCAGGTGGAACATGTTTATTTAATACTGGTGGTGTTTAATGCTGTCCATGATTCCTTTGTTCTCGCTGTTAATATTCTCCAGACTTCCCTTGGCAACAAAGCCTTCATACTTTGAACCAGGTGCTTTTAGGGATCACTACAGAACAGGGTGTCACCTGTTCAAGTTAATCAAGCAATAATGCCCATTTTTCTGGACCAAGAGAGATTTTTTTCATGAAAGGTATGTAGTCAACACCATGAAGGTTCACTGGACCATTTATTGGCAATGCTGAGGGTTCGTTGCAGTTTTTCTTTCTTTGCAGCTTTTGAAGATGACACTTATCCTTCATTGCATGCTGTGATGGCAGGACCAGAGTTCAAGGGTATCCACAACAATATTGCTACTTTGAGAAGACCAACCCCAAAGCAATATTGAGCCCAGAAGAAGGCAAAATTGGACTGCAATGAGGGCACAGCTTGAAGCATAATACCAAAGTTTAAATTTCTGAAACAAACCATGTTTAAAACCAATGGTTTCCATAAACTATTGCAATGAGACAGAAAATTTCTTTTATTTTCTCGTACTGTTAGGATTTACTTTTATAGCCAGCATTATAAATATTTCTACATTATCACACAGGAAAACATGCATCAGTGAAAGGAAGTGGAGAAGCATTGTGGAGACTGAGTCCTACTGCCATTCTGTCCCTGATTTGGTGAGATGATGGAAAGTTCTTTGACCTCCCTCAGCCTAGGTTTCCTTCTTTTCATTCATTTTTCTTTTTCTCTTCTCTACTTCAGTGAGCTTTAGTGGAAATCACTCATTTGCTCTCTACTCTGCTTTGCAGTTTAGGGCACCTTTGCTGTCTGTATTTTAGATTTCTTTTTCTTTCTTGAGAGTGTTTATTCTCAACTATACCTTTTTTTCTAGATGCAGAAATATTAGATAGCATATGAGTGATGTTGCTAATGTCCTAGTTTTAATTTATGCGTGTGTGT
>NW_022931391.1:0-1385 GCF_012274545.1 Fukomys damarensis | reverse complement strand
ATCTTTTAGCTTTAGATAAGGGGGTCCATAACATTAATTTTTAGAGAACCTGGGTCAGCGCTCTTTAGAGGGAATGAATAGGTTTTACAGCAAAGGTTTTTTTAATTTTGTGGAATTTTGGTCAGTACTGCTATATCATTTAAGACCACCTGGTAAGAGGTGGGCGGAATGGCTTTAATGGAGTTCTGCTAAGGGTTTTAACCCTTTTGTTGTCAATAGACAGCCACTACAGGACCAACCTGTCTTGTTGAGTCATTTTCTCCACCTTGGTTGATCTACTGAATGCAGCCACAAAGATCACAGGAAGTAGTTCAGGACATTTGATGGTTAGCAAGTTGATTAGAAATATGAAAGATCCTGGGATACTGAAGATTTATTTTATCCTAAAGACAATCAGACTGTCTCAAGAAACAGGCTGCTAGTGATATCCACCACAAAGAGAGATTTGCCAGACAGAACATTATATTATAGAGTCACTTCAATGTGGAGATTTTAATCAAGGTAGACTTCTGAGTTAAGAATATGTGAGCTGAGTATGGTAGTGCTTGCCTGTAATCCTAGTATGCAGATGCTAAGGCATGAACATCGTGAATTTGAGGCCAATCTGAGCTATATAGTAAGACCATATTTAAAAGCCTCTCTGTGAATAAAAGATGATTTAAAAAATCTGCACAACACTATCATTGTCTCAATATTTAAGTTTTGCTTACCACCTCTAGTTGGCTTTGCAATCAACTTGTATAGGCAGAAAAACTGCCCTCTTTCCAGAGGGCAGTAAACCACCCTCAGCCACCCTCAGGGTCAGGCAGAGCAGTGGAAGATCAGGCAGTGGAGAAAAGACAGGAGAGCTATCTTTGCAGTGTTCAATTCATCTCCTTCCTGGCTCTGTCATGATACAGAATTGCCTTTCTTCGGCTTTCATCCTCTAACTCAAAACCTAAGGCAATGAGACAATTCTATACTGGTTTTTGCAAATGGCTTGCATTCTATACTTTTCTTTCCCTGAATAATTAACAGGAATAGTTTATTCAACAGATAATGGGCTTACTTATACTTTACAGACCTCTTGGTGCTGAACTCCCTAAGGTATCAGAGTTTTAAGCTAGGAAAAAATCAGAATGAGTATCTATTTCAAATATACTGGTCAAGTATGGCCTGCAGGCCAAATCCAGCTTCTGGTCTGTTTTTGTATGCTCCTCAAACTAAGAATAAATTTTACATTTTTAAATAGTTGAAAAAAAATCAAAAGTATTGATTTTTGCTATAGGGAAAGGTAAATAAATATGTAAATCGTGAGAAATTCAAATATCAGTGCCTGCAACTAGTTTCATTAAAACACAGAAGTGCTGTTACTTATGTATTTTCTATTACTTTTTTTTTTTTTT
>NW_022931390.1:0-1054 GCF_012274545.1 Fukomys damarensis | reverse complement strand
TATTAAGATCAGAGTAGAAATTCATGCAATGGAGACTAAGGGAATGATGAAAAATATCAACAAATCAGAGTTGATTTTTTTGAAAGAATAAATAAGGTCTATAAGCTCCTAGCCAAACATACTAAAAAAAGAAAAAGAAAAAAGAAACCTAAAATCCATGCAATTAGGAACAAAAAAAGGTGAAGTCACAAGAGACCCAGGAGAAATCCAGAGGATCATGAATACCTACTTTGAGAAACTGTACTCAAATAAAATGGAAAATACAGATGAAATGGACAGATTTCTACATATATATGAATTATCAAAGTTGAACGAAGAAAATATAAAAATTCTAAATGCGCAGTTACAATCAATGAAACTGAAAATGTAATAAAAACTTACCAACAAAGAAAAGCCCAGGTCCTGATGGCTTCACTTCTAAATGTAAGACATTTAGAGAAGAACTACGGGCACAACTCTTTAAACTTTTCAATGAAATTGAAAGGGAAGCAGTATTTCCAAATTCATTCCTAGAAGCAAGTGTTACTTTGATCCTCAAACCAGGGAAAGACCCAACCAAGAAAAAGAAGTACAGGCCAACTTCCCTAATGAGCATACATGCACAAATCCTCAACAACATAGTGGTAAACAGAATACAGAAGGTCCTCAAGAGATCATACACCCTGATCAGTTAGATTTATTCTAGGGATGCAAGGATGGTTTAACATATGTAAATCAATAAATGTAATACACTATATAACAGAGTCAAGGACAAAAACCACATGTTCATCTCTATAGATGCAGAAAAAGCATTCAAAAAAATTCAACAGCCATTCATAATAAAAGCCCTGCAGAAAATTGGAATACATGGTCTTTATCTCAACTTAATAAAGGCTATCTATGAAAAACCAACAGCCAACATCATACTAAGTGGTCAAAAAGTGAAAACCTGCACACTAAAATCAAGAAAAAGAAAAGGATGTCTACTATCACCACTCCCGTTCAATAGAGCCTTGGAAATGTTAACCACAGCAATTAGTCACGAGAAAGAAATTAAAGCAATAAAGACAGGAAA
>NW_022931389.1:0-220 GCF_012274545.1 Fukomys damarensis | reverse complement strand
AATTTCTTACTTTACCATGCTAGGCTTTGATCTTTTTTTTTTTTTTTAATCAATCTCATATTGGGTCTGTGGATAGTATTTGTTTGTATTCTCCGAAAACATCACATTAGAAAATAGTGCTGAATTCACTAAGATTTGTATGGAAAGAAGGAAGAGGTTTTTACATTTCAAAAAACACAGCAAAGCTATGGTGAAATTTCCCATCAGACATTCCTAAGAA
>NW_022931388.1:0-303 GCF_012274545.1 Fukomys damarensis | reverse complement strand
CCCATCAGTTGGAGACTGGATAAAGAAGATGTGTTTTTTCTATAAAATGGAATACTACTCAGCTGTAATTTATTAGTTTAAAAGTTGTTGCTTTTCTGGTTACTGAATGCTTAAGAATAGTAGCTCACTTATTTCTTTGTAACCTTTCATGTTCCTGAGGTGAATTATCTGCGACATTAATTCTTCTTTGCATATTTATTTACTTGTTTAAACATCAATATGGAGCATTTGTCATTTGCTAGACACAATATGTGGTGTTCAGGATGCAAAATGAAAGACATCATTTGTCCTGAAGAAGCAGCA
>NW_022931387.1:0-228 GCF_012274545.1 Fukomys damarensis | reverse complement strand
TATCACTCACCCTAATCCTAACTCTAACCATACCCTAAAACAGATATTTACATTCCTAAATCAGTCCTAACACTGAACCTCAAATTAACACTAACACTGACCTTCAACCCACAGTACACAACACAGTGTGAAATGGAGAGTTTATTCTTGCCCCTAAATTTAAGCCTAGGTCTACACGGAAGCCAAAGACCACCCATTGTATCTACACTGCTATGCTCAGGTACTTGG
>NW_022931386.1:0-373 GCF_012274545.1 Fukomys damarensis | reverse complement strand
AAACGCTGATCATGCCAACAACTTACTGAGTTATTGTTTGTTTATTAGGTTAAAATAATATAGTATGTACAGTTAAGTTTGAACTTCAGATAAACAACAAATGAATATTCAGTATATGTTCTGTGATATATGTGGGACAATATTAACACTTTTTAAAAAACACAAATTTAAATTTAACTGGATATCCTGTATTTGTACTCACCAAATGTGTCAACTCTACTTGATGTAAGGTTTTACATACGCTGTCTCTGGTTACCCATGGAAAACCATACAAAGGAAATGTTATGCTAATTTTACAAGAAAATTGTGATTCAAAAGACTGTAATAGCCTCAAGAATATATACAGCTGGTACATGCTAGAGTCAGAATCTGA
>NW_022931385.1:0-244 GCF_012274545.1 Fukomys damarensis | reverse complement strand
ATGGGGTGATGCATGCAGAGTGTTTAACACCACACGTGGTATGAAGTATCCAATAAAAACTACTTATTAGAATGTAAGCTTCATGATGGTAGGAATGAAGTTTGCCTCAGGCAAGTGTTCATTAAATATTTGGTGAATGTTGAATAAATAAATGTAAGACATAAATTCTCATATAGTTGACAGGCTATGACTGTGGTTGCACCACAGTAGGTAGAGTGCATACATTTGTGTTAAAAATAAAAAC
>NW_022931384.1:0-223 GCF_012274545.1 Fukomys damarensis | reverse complement strand
TCTAAAAGATTTTGAGACAGGGCTAGTCTCAAACTTGTGAGCTCAAGTAATGTACCCATCTCAGCCTTCCAAGTAATTGGGATTACAGGCATGTGTCACCATACATAGAAGCACACGCATGCTTCTACGGGGCATACTGAGCTATTACATATCAATAAACAGATTGTTTAAAACAGGTAAGCAGCTGGGCATGGTGGCCCATGCCTGTAATCCCAGCACTCAG
>NW_022931383.1:0-205 GCF_012274545.1 Fukomys damarensis | reverse complement strand
AACAGATGTCTCCTGAGCACCTATGTTGTGCGGGCCCTACGGTGCCACCCTCCCAAACTCTCCGCAGCTCCCATCTCCCTTGGGGTCAAAGTTCTGCGCCACCATAGGACACAGATGCCTGCACAACTGGCCCTGTTAACATTGTTCCCTCTGTTGCAGCCACACCAGTTTCCCTGCTATTTCTCCCACACACCAACCTCTGTCC
>NW_022931382.1:0-257 GCF_012274545.1 Fukomys damarensis | reverse complement strand
ACTAGACAAGTATGGAGGAAAGGACATATTAAGTCTCAAGATGCTCACTGTCAAGTGGGAAGAGGGTTAGGAAAGAGGACGAACTTGATAGGCTAAATCATTTGCAGGAGGGTAGAGTAGCATTCACCCCTGTATACTATCTGTAAACTATCTATCTTTACAACTTTCACAACTTTAAAATGGAAGAAATGTTTTAGAAGGAGAGATATTATCATTCCAGTTAGGAAGCCTTTATCTCTCAGCTCCGAATCACCTCT
>NW_022931381.1:0-1531 GCF_012274545.1 Fukomys damarensis | reverse complement strand
TCAACCCTGGTCTGTTGTAGCATTGGTACTTATAAATAAGGTGGATAGTGTTGGTGATGAGCCACAGGTACGATGCTGGAGCAGTAAGGGCCTAAGGGGTCCCTTATGTTCAGGAGCACACAGGGGTTTGTTGCCCCCTTTGTAAACTGAAGTAAGTGGTATGATTTTCTCAAGCTTATCACAGACTCTGAGGCTTCTATCCACTTGACCTGTATCTGCCACTAATGATACGAAGGACCACAGAAAGTGTATCTGGGCTTCATTTCCCTCTCCTATAAAGTGAAGTGTTGGCCTACTTCAGTGCTTCTCAACCTTTCCTGTCACAGGTTCTGGAGAAGCCTGTGGGGGTGGCCTGAATAAACTTAACATTTATCACATTTTAACTTAACCTTCAATGTGAAGTTTAAATGGGAAATAGTTTCCCTTGCAATCTGATCCTTTCTTGACATATTAATTGGGTTTTGTTTTTGCTTGTGTAGAGAACCATATCAAGTTAGGGTGATGTATTTTGTGTTTTCTGCTTGTTTTTTTCCCCTTCTCTTTAAGGAAGTCAGGTCCTTGTCTTTTCTACTTCATTGCATTTTCAGTGTTAGATAGAACCTGCTGATTGTTCATTATTGTACCTATTTGTGAAAGTCAACTCATACAGAAATCTGTGGTAGGTATAAATTAGATAATGCAAAGGGAGGACAGGGTGGGCTTTGAGAGAGCCGGGCAGTCATCTAATCTGAGAAGACAGCAGAATTTGGCAAACTGTGATGATTAATCTTGATTGTCGATATAATCGGATTGAGAAACACTTAGAAAATTAGTAAAGCATATTTCTAACGGTCCTGTGAGTGTGTCTGTGGGTGTTTCCAGAGAACACGGAATCATGTAGGCTCTAATTTCATCAGTGGGTTAATCCATGGATGAGCTCAGTCCTTGATATCATCATTGGGAGGTGATGGAAACACAAGGTGTGGCCTGGCTGGAGGGAGTGGATCATGGAAGCATGATCTTGGGAGCTACATCTACTCTCACCTCCTTACTCTGATGCTCCACCTTCTCTGCTTTCCAGCTACCGAGAGATGAACAGCTCTCTTTTATACTCTTCTACCATGTTTCTGCCTGACAACTGGCCTAAAATCAGTAGCGCCTGCTGACTATGGACTGAAACTTCTGAAACAGTGAATGAAGATAATATTTTTCTCTTTGAAGTTGTGTATGTCAGGTATTTTGTTTTAGCAATGGTAAGGTCACCAACACAAGTACATAGACTCCATTCCTCAGACTCTTATCTCTTACCATATATGAAATTAAATAAAAATTAATCAAATATTTAAACATTAAAACAGAAATATTGGGCTGGGGATTTCGCTCTGGTTCTGGTGCCTGACTTGCAAGTGCAGGAGCCCGAGTTCGATACCCGGTACCAAAAACAAAACAAACAAACAAACAAACAAAAAACAAAATCCAGAAATATTGAACTCACTGCAAGATAAATAGGTAAAACACCTGTGCAGACATAGGTGTTGGAAAGGATTTTCTA
>NW_022931380.1:0-528 GCF_012274545.1 Fukomys damarensis | reverse complement strand
ACTGCATGACTAATTGTTCCTCAATGTACTGTTGGATGTAGCCTGGGATGAGTGTGAACTCAACGCATGGTTATCTGCTGCTCAAAGTTCCGCTGGATGAAGGATGAGCTGAGATCGTTCTCACTGTGTGACTAACAGATTCAAAATTGTTCACTGCATGACGGCCAGTATGAGTGTGTGATTCTAGGGTGCTAACTGTTCCTCACCCGTCGACTGGATGCAGACCTAGTGGCTGGCAGGCTCGCTGCATTGCTAACTGGTCCTCAAGTTTCTGCAGCATGCATGCAGGAATGAGTGGGGACTTTTCTGCAATGCTAAGCAGAACACACCAGTCCACCTGTTCACACACTGGGATGAGGCCTCGCTCACTGCATGATTCAGTGGTTTTCATGGTTGCCCTAGCCCTGTTGCAAAGGCAGGCTCAGTGCATTTCTTACTACTACTCTCAAGACCTCTGTATGATCATTTGAGTGTGGGTTCACTGTATGCCTAACCTGTTTGAAATTGTCCACTATATGCAGTCCAGGT
>NW_022931379.1:0-266 GCF_012274545.1 Fukomys damarensis | reverse complement strand
TGTGTTTCTTTAGTTGCAGGGGAGGCCAAGAAAGTGAAAATATGTCAGAGAAACAGGTCTGCCATGACTGGCCATGACTCACCTGTGAGAACACACATTGCCTGGCTTCTGATAGTGGGGAAGATATGTAGTAGCCACCGTCAGCCCTGAAGGCTGCAGCCACAAGTGTGCAGCAGTGGACCTGCAGACGGGGAGCCTATGTGGTTGACCTGGAAGAACTTTGCAGTGGGTATCGGTGCCCAAGCACAGGTAGATCAGGGATTTCA
>NW_022931378.1:0-222 GCF_012274545.1 Fukomys damarensis | reverse complement strand
CCCTTCGGTTCTCTGACCCCTCTCATCCTTCCAGGGTCTGCCCTAGGGTCAGGCATCCTGACACCAGGTCAGGTTTCCTTGTCTGACTGCTACTGTGTTCTGTCCTTTTCCTTCCTGCAGTCACCACCTCTGAGCTTGGTAATTCAATGTACAGTGGCAGGATCCCTTAGTCTGAGGCTCCCACTGAACCGCTTCAGCCCTGGGTCAGGGCTGGGGCTGACA
>NW_022931377.1:0-212 GCF_012274545.1 Fukomys damarensis | reverse complement strand
TTCAATTCTATTCCTTTGATCTGTGAGCCTGTTTTTTCCCCAGACTATGCCATTTTTATGACTATTGCTTTATAGTATAACCTCAAGCCTGGTATTGCTATGCCACCTGCTTCGCTCTTATTGCACAAAATTATTTTTGTTATTCAGGGTCTCTTCTGGTTCCATGTGAATTTTAGGATTGTTTTCTCTAGATCTGTAAAGTATGCTGTTGG
>NW_022931376.1:0-400 GCF_012274545.1 Fukomys damarensis | reverse complement strand
TGGTATAGACATGCAATGGAATATTATTTACCCTTAAAAAAGAAGAAGAAAGTCTTTTCATAGGCCACAAGGTGGATGAATCTTGAGGACATGATGATAAATGAAATAAGCCAGGTGCAGAAAGATGACAGTGCACAATTCCACCTATCTGAACTATTGACAGTAACCACACTCATAGAAACAGAAAGTAGAACTGTGGGTGCCAGGTTTTGAAGAAAAGGAGAAATGGGGAGTTGCTTAATGATAGAGTTTTAGTTTGGCAAGATGAAAACTTCTGGAGATCCATTGCACGCAAGTATTGAGCTGTGTTCTTCACAATGGTTGAAACCGTACGCTTTATAATACATCTTTCTGACCAGAATTTAAGAAAAACAAAACAGATATCCTGGAAGTCAGCACA
>NW_022931375.1:0-710 GCF_012274545.1 Fukomys damarensis | reverse complement strand
ATTCTTTATGGTAGAGTAGTATTCCAATATGTAAAAAGCAAAACAAAACACATTTTCTTTATCCAGTCTTCAGTTGATGGGCACTTGGCCTGTTTCCAAGTTTTATCTTTTTAGAAACTGTGCTGCTCTGAATTTGGGTGCACAAATATTGCTGTTAAATGATTCTTTTAATTCTTTTGTGAAGACAGCCAGCAGGGTTAGAGCTGGGTCAAATGGGACCTCGAATCCTGGCTCTTTGAGATATCTCCATACTTATTTCCACAGTCTTCCACCAGCAAGGTTTCCCTTTCCCATCAGCTTTTGTTATTGGTTGATTTCATGACAGCAGCCATTCTTTCTGGAGTGAGGTGGAGTCTCAGTGTTGTTTTCATCTGCATCTCTGTAATGACCAGTGATGTTCAGCTTTTTTCCATATGTTTATTTACTACTTTTACTTGTTTGTCTGAGAAATGTGTGTTAATTTGGGATGCCATTTTTGTATTGGTTCTGTAGATTTTTCTGATTTGTTTTTAGTTTCTCCATATATTCTGGAGAACAGACCTTTGTCTGAGGAACAACTGGTAAACTTTTTTCCCACATAGTTGCTTGTTTCTGCACACTGTTGGTTGTTTCTCTTGCTATGTAGGTTTTTAATAAGTGGAGATCCTAGATGTTGATTGTGCTACTTGACAGCCAACTGCATTTACATATATATCTATGTCTACATCTAT
>NW_022931374.1:0-2754 GCF_012274545.1 Fukomys damarensis | reverse complement strand
ATGCAATTGAAAATAAAATGATTTCTGTCTTTTAAGGAAACAAATATATATGTTAATTTTTTTTAGTTTTACTACTAAATTTTAAACTGATTCCCGGTAAAATAGTGTAACAGAGATTAGTAGTCTTCAGAGAAGCACCCTGGAAATCCTACTTATCAATGTTGATGGCTTGATTTCAACTGATAGCTAACTAGAGACAGAAAGCCATGTCCTTCTCCCTTTGAAGATGGAAGATCAATGCATTTGAAGACAAATACTTTATTTGACCGCTCTATGGCTAGCTCAATGTAAAAATGTAGTATCTTGTTTTCATAACATTAGTGAATCACAATATTTGAATATATAACCGTTTGTGAAACAATATGGTTGTACATAACTTACTGGATATAGAAAGATAAAATGACTTCCCTATGGCTCCTTGGGTACTAAAGTTTAATTTGTTAGCTCAACAAAATACTGTGGGTTGGTTTTATGATAATTATTGAAAAGAGAAACTGGTTTGTATTCTCTATTTTTATTAGTATCTTAAAAACATCTAGACGATGTTAAGGGCAATTCCCTTGGAATATGTGAAGATTCATTTTTCTTATCATCTTATATATGAGTAAAAGTTTATAGTTGACTTGTGTAATGCATGATATAATTACTAATGATTTTAAATATATAAATTTAACTTTTAAAATTATTTATGATAAATTTATTCAGTAATGAGAGATGTGTATTCAGGAAAAATATTCTCGTATTTTCTCACTATTTAAAATCTCATAGATTGTATTATTTTATTGGATAATGTAACCCTTACAACTTTTATTTTCCAGGATTGAGTACAGCAATCATATGAGCTAAAGAAAGGAGATAAAATGAACCTGCGGATATTCTTCTTATGTGATATTTATTCTGAATGAAGCATTAGAACAGCAAATAGTTTGTAAGTATTTTGAAAGGAAATTATAATGTTTATTTGGGGAGGTCTTGAAAATGTTTTTTTTATGTTGTACAGTTTTATACAATTTAAGAATAAAGTATATAGTATAGTAACAGCTATAGGCATAGTATTATAAATGCATGAAATGCTCTCTGGCAAAAGAATAGTAATGTGGAAAGAAAACTATCCTGGGCGTAGAATCATTTATTTTATTTTTATGTTTTAAAATTTTTTCCCTGGTAACAGGATCAAACTCAGGTCCTTGTGCTTCATGGGGAGGTGAGGTACCACTGAGCTCCATCCCTTGGTCAGAATCATTTAATTATAGAATAAATATTCAGAGTAATCAAAACTGATGGACAAAATGTAAATTCTTTATTGTCAATATGGTCTTGGCTAGAATATACTTATGAATGTCACTGTTTTTGAATAAAAAGAAAGTAATTCTAAAACTATGCTGTGAAGTATTATAGTCTGTCTATGAATAAAAAATGAAATATGAGTTATAAGTTTAGAGATATAGAATGACAACCTTTATGAGTTGATTAAATTTTATTTCTTTCTCTATAGCAACATCAGTAATTATTGAACAAATCTCAATAAAGAGAATCCTCAATCTGTACCTTATTATCATTTATTTTTTTTTATTCTCATTGAGTTTATTGGTACATTTTAAGTATGCAGTACAGTTACATTCATCATTGGGATCTTGTGCCTTTACATCACAGGTCTTGGTTCTCATTTTTTCCCCTTGTCCCTGGCCTCCCTTCACCCCTTCCACCCTTCTCTATTTACAAAGACTTTGTTTCCATTCTTTCGTTTTCATCAATTATTCTTTATATTCATCATCTACAAATTTACTCAGACAAACTAATGCTTTTGTAAAGAGACCAAAATAAAGAAAAAAGAAAAAGGAAAAAAATCTTTCAAACCAACTTGACTTTCCACTTAATATTCCATAGAGCTCTACTGTAATTCAGGAAGAGGTACTATTATGATTGGTAAAAAGGTTGAATTTTACAGTACTTTTGTCGTTTGTAGCCCATGTTGTCTCTTAGGTCACAATGACTCTGATCTTGTGAACTACAAACAAAAGTATATTATCTGGGGGAAATTCAGAAGAGACTTTTTCATAGTAAAACCTCCAGTCAACAAAGGTTTCTTTAGGCTTTGATATCTTATGTAGATCTCTTAGCTGATACTCAAGGTAAGCTCCCCAGCATGGCACTCAGAGTTCATCAGCATCTGCTCAATGCATCGCTGCATATTTTGAAAGTAAGCCAAGGCCAAAGTAGAATATGAATTATGTTTTATGTGTTCACTTGCTTTTTCACCAGAAAAATTTGTATAACAAAAGATGTTTCTAAGTAGCCGGTGAATTAGAATATATTTTTTTCCTAAAAATAATATATGGCTTGAACATGTGATTTAAAAAGTTCTTATAAAGGGAGCAATGAAAATTTTGTTAGATAATCATAAATCCAGAGGTATTTCACTTATAGCATAAGCTAGACTTTGAAATGTAAAGTTTGAAAATTGTATTTATGGTAATAAATTACCTACACTGAAGACCTGGAGGAATGGATCTAAGTCCTAGGTACAATGGGTAAGTAAAAATTAAAAAATAAGTTATAAGGAATATTTTGTTTATTTATTATGTTATGGGATTTATTGTGTTGTTATGTTATGAGGATTGTTATTTATTTTTATTAAGATTTCATTTTTATTGTGTTCACAATATGGCTGATTAATGAAACTTAAAGCAAATTAACAGTGAAGGTAAAATATAACATATTTAAGGTCCTCTCTGTTCTGCTCAGAAATGACTT
>NW_022931373.1:0-252 GCF_012274545.1 Fukomys damarensis | reverse complement strand
AAATCACCACAAATTTAGTAGGTTGAAGTAACACAGGGCCAGGGATTTAGCTCAGTGGTTCTTCAGCCTGCCTTGCAAGCACAAGGACCTGAGTTTCATCCCCGGTATAAAAAAAAAAGAAGAGGAAGAAATAACACAATGTGTGTTACAGTTTCTCTGGGGCTAAATCTGAGCTGTTGACAGGCTGTTCTCAGATTTGGAAGCCCTGGGGTGGATCTATTTTCCTTGCCTTTTTAGCTTCTAAAGTCCACC
>NW_022931372.1:0-200 GCF_012274545.1 Fukomys damarensis | reverse complement strand
CTAATGTTAGGAATAGTGTCAGAATTTTCCTCCCAGTGTACTGGAGTGTGAGTTCAAAGTTTAATATTAGCGTCAATTGCAGGATTATGGGTAGCATTGTTGTGGGATTGCATGTGCCTAGGGTTGGGTTAGGGTAATTTAGGGTTAGGGTTAAGGTTGGGGTAAGTCTTAGGCTTGGAATATAACAAGCTGTATGTTGC
>NW_022931371.1:0-279 GCF_012274545.1 Fukomys damarensis | reverse complement strand
TCTTTATTACCTTGTTTTACAGAGGAAAAGAGTGAGACTGAAATTTTGGCCAAAGTCACAAAAATCAATAAATAGTACTGCTGTCCTCTTTGACCTTACCCATGTCTTCTTGACTGCCTACAAATCTTTAGCTGTTTTTACTTTGTTCCAATATATCCTTAGAGAGACAGAGAAAAGAATAAGGGTATATTCTGAAAACAGCATGTGAGAGAGCAGTCAGAAGGGGTGTCCTGTGACTGTATTGTTCCCTCTTCCGATAACATCACGTAATATCCCTAG
>NW_022931370.1:0-215 GCF_012274545.1 Fukomys damarensis | reverse complement strand
AAAGAAAGGGCAGGGGAAACCTGTAATAGAACTGAGTGGAGTTCAACCCTGCGGATTGGGAAATTCAAGTTAGGCCTTGTGGATTGAGGTCAGTCTCAGTCATGGGGACCTGCCATTGGCTAGCCAAGACCAGGGGATTCAGTTCTGCATGTGGCTGTACATGTGGTATAATATGACAACAGAGACATAATCTGAAAGAGGCCCTTCAAATTCTT
>NW_022931369.1:0-493 GCF_012274545.1 Fukomys damarensis | reverse complement strand
TATCGAGCTTTATTAATATGGCATTGTTTTATACCTCTTTGGGTTATTCTTTTCTGATGGGAAGTTTATCCTTCTTTATAGCCAAATAGTTCTTCATAATGTATAGATAACCATATTTTCTTTATCCATTCATCTGTTAATGAATGTACAGGCTGCTTCCAAAATTCAGCTATTATGAGTCATGATGCTTTGAGCATGACTATGCTTGGATCACTGTGGTGTGATGTCTTTAACTTTTTGGGGAAGATACCTAGAAGGGGAATGCCTTACAGTTTTAAGTAGCCTCAAGGGATAAATCTCTGAGAAAATTGCAAGAACAAAAGCAAAAATTAAACAACAAATAAAATTCTCCCTACTTAGTTTGATACTTAGGAGGCCACTAGAATCCCTTTTCTCTGCATCCTCACCATTTGTCCCTAATCCTCAGTGGTGCTGGGCTCTCACAAAGGCAGCGGGCACACCCGCAGCAGAACTGAGGTCCATTTTTATGCCC
>NW_022931368.1:0-218 GCF_012274545.1 Fukomys damarensis | reverse complement strand
AGAAGGTACTGGTGAATGCTACTGGTCCTCTCAGCTCCCCATGCCTCTTCCAATGGTGGGTGGGCTGAGGGCAAGAGTGGAGAGTATTTGAGAGACAAATGAGGTGAGGTCAAGTTGCTAAACTGAAGAGTCTTTCTCAACAGAATAAGAAAAATAAAGAAAGAAAAACTCACATTCTGCTGGAACACATGTAGAAAAGCAGAAGTACAAAACCCAGA
>NW_022931367.1:0-323 GCF_012274545.1 Fukomys damarensis | reverse complement strand
GGAGGCTTCTTGTACACAAGATAGACATGACCCAATAATACCTTCACCATGGTATATTATAGATAAGGGGTTGAAGTACAAGATGAAGAATTTCAAAATCCATATAAGAAAAATGTCAGATTTATTCAAGGAATCTCCATTAGACTAACAATTTTCTCAGCAGAAATCCTGCTGTACTCTAACTCCTGAATTAAAGTAGCTACTGGCCAAGAATACTGGATACAGTAAAGTTTTTCAGAAGTCAAGGAGAAATAAAGGCCTTCCAAAGTAAGCAAAAACTGAAAGAATTCATGACTGCCAGACCAACCTAGCAAAAGACATAG
>NW_022931366.1:0-446 GCF_012274545.1 Fukomys damarensis | reverse complement strand
TATGTTAAATGTGAGCAGGAGGCCAAACAAGAAGATGACCAGAGGTTCAAAAGAAGACAAATATGTTGGCAGCAGTGCTTACAGGAAAAACAACAAAAGTCCCAAAGAGCAGGGGTGTGGATGTGGTTGGGGAAAGAGCCAGGCCAGTCTAGGACCCAAAAATTGACAAAGCTAGCATGGGATCAGTGTGCCCAGTGCAAGAAAAAAGGGCATTAGGAAAACAAATGCCTAGAAAATTATAAAAAGGATAATGGCAGTGTCAAATTGGGAAAATTGCCTGCTGAAGGCTACCAGTCTAAAAAGGAGCCAGATACTGACATTGATTGGCAGGAACTGAAATTTATGAAGACTAGGAAAGACTGAGCTCCTTCTTCTTGGCCCCCAGGAACCCATGGTCACAATGAAAGTAGGAGGCCAACTGACAGACATTGTGGTAAATAATGGGG
>NW_022931365.1:0-202 GCF_012274545.1 Fukomys damarensis | reverse complement strand
GGCTGGAGGAGGGTGGACCTTTAAGAACCAGAGCATGGTGAGACCTCGTAAGTGGTCCTACCCGCTTCTCTGGCTTCCTGTCTGGCCACGTGGTCTCTTCCTCCCACCGCGGTGTCCACTATGAGGTGATGTGGCCGCAGGGTCCCTCACCTGAGCCAGGACAATGCTGCTTGGCTTCTCAGCCTCCAAAACTGTGAGCTAA
>NW_022931364.1:0-238 GCF_012274545.1 Fukomys damarensis | reverse complement strand
TAAAATGTATTATGAGTAAACAAAAGGAGAAATTTGAAAGGGTTACAGTATACTATTGCCTTAGTACAGCTGATTCTGCTACAACTTAACAACAACCATAATTTCCACAATATTTCAAGTAAGCTGAATCATGGTAAAAATATATATATATTATCACTATCTTTTAAGTACCATCATTTGAAAAAAAAAGAATTTTAAATCACTTCTATAGAGATTTTATTGAAACTTCATAAACTTA
>NW_022931363.1:0-1215 GCF_012274545.1 Fukomys damarensis | reverse complement strand
TTTTTTTTTTGTTTTGAATGGGAGGTCATGGGTTGCTTTTTGGGCTGGAAGCCGGGATCCTGGCAAGGTCCTGACTAACGCTGGAGGGGAGCTGGGAGCCCGCGTGGCCTCGCTGGCAGAGGTCTGGGTGCCCTCACGATGGGCTGGCCAGACCTGGGAAGACAGCCCACTGCGGGCCTGAGACCGAGACAGAGACATTGGGGTGGCAGACCTTGGGGATCAAACTGGGGGCGTCGTGAACTGTAACCCACCCATCATGAGAGACATGGCCCTTTTATTATTATTATTATTAATTATTATTTTGAAAGAAGGTCTCACTAAGTCACCAAGCTGAGATCGAACTTTCGATCCTCCTGCCTCAGCCTCCCACTGTGCTGAGATCACAGGCCTGCGCCACCACACCCAGCGATGATCTCTTTTGAAGGCAGTGATACCGCTGGGTTCAGCTTTGTGTCCTTCCCTCTTCCAGCCTCAGTGTCTGCCGTTACACCTTTCCTGCCCGAATGCTCGCGAGTGTGTATTCATCGTCGCTGTTTACAAGGGCATTTGTTGCCAGTAAATGCTTGTTAAATACAGTTGAGAATGGATAAACGTGAATGAAAAGGGCATGGCGTCCCTCTACAAGGTCTCTGGTTTGGTGGCCTCTTTGTTGGGAGTTGCCCGTTTAACTAAAGTCTTCAGGAACTGCCTTCTAACATCTCAGTGAGAAACTTCACTTTTCCCTTCTTGTGTTCATAATCCACTAAGTCTAACTCGGGTTCCGTACTTTGCCGGCATTAAAAATGCTGTGGCCAGGCCCCAGCTCATCTGCCATTTCTCTGCCTGGTGCCTACTTCCGTTTTCTGGGCTTTTCTGTAATCTTTCCGCATGGACGTTGGCTTCTTTTTCACTACCTCTGTCTGAAAACGGCAATTTCACTCTCTCCTCTCCTCCAAGTGGTGAGGGACCCCTTCCTTCGTATTTCTCACTGACAGGACTTTGATTTTGTGCTCAGCTGAGAACCCTTGAAAACTGGCACAAAGGCGTCCGCATCCGGCCCCGAGGTGTGAGGAACAGGTTCGCTGTGGAAACTACAGCAACTTCGGGAAGATAGTAGGCCTTGAAATTTAGTCAATAGTTTAAAAAAACAGGGAAAGATAATGCCAGGCAGATAATAAAACATGATCAGAGATACCAAAGGAGATTTTCACAGGGTTTCCTGGAGCGCAGTGAAGC
>NW_022931362.1:0-2795 GCF_012274545.1 Fukomys damarensis | reverse complement strand
CAGCACTGTCAGGGCTGCCCCAAAGCGGCCCCAGGGATGGCCCTGCTCCCCACGGAGAAGAGCGTCACATCGCCACCGAGCCCTCTGTTAAACAGAAACAGTGTCGGGCCCCAAAGTACACAAACCTTCCACCCACACCCGAACCCCAGCCAAGGTCCCACCAGCACTCACCCCTTTGGGCAGGGGACACACAGACACCTGGCCCCCTCGTGTGGACTCGTAGTAATGGGGGGCCCCAATGAGGACCAGGTCAGTGCTGCCGTCATTGTTCACGTCCACGGAGCCGAGGGAGGCTCCAAAGTAGGAGCCGATCTGAAAGAGACGGCCAGAGTCTCACGCACCTTCCCACCCAAGGCGGGGCACAGGGGTGCTCTTTCCATGAAGAGGACGTCATGCCGCAGAGGAAAATGTTTTGGAGAGGATGTGATTTTTAGATGATTCATTTTAGATTCTTATTTGAATGTGCTGCCAACTAGAGGAGCACATTATAGAGTCAGGGGGCAGTGGGCTTGGACTCACTCTAACAGAAAAACCTACAAGAGCAGACAGCATACCCTTTCAGTATAGTGCAAGTCTTGGGGAGGGTTGAAGTTGGCAGTCTAACTAATAAAGCACCGACTGGCTGGATTAAAAACAACGACGACCACTGGGGAATTTTTGTGTGATATTGAGAAATAAGGTCTACCTATCATTACAAAAATTTTTATTGAGTTTATTGGTACTTATTAAGTACTAAAGCACCGACTGGCTGGATTAAAAACAACGACGACCACTGGGGAATTTTTGTGTGATATTGAGAAATAAGGTCTACCTATCATTACAAAAATTTTTATTGAGTTTATTGGTACTTATTAAGTACACAGTACAGTTACATTCATCACTGGGACCTTGCACCTTTACATGACAGGTCTTGGTTCTCATTTTTTCCCCATTCCCCTGCTTTCCCTTCACCCACTCCTCAGTATAAAATTTTTAAAACTATGGCCAATGTCAATATGTAGAATTCAGCCATGGGATTTCTCCATTTAATTATCCATCGATTCGTTCAGCAAACAAGGTTTGTTATTTGCACACGGCTGGGTAGCAGACACAGAAATGTGGCAGTTTTCAACCTGGCTAAGTTCTAGGAAGGAAATGTACGGAGGACATCATAGCACGACTCACAGCAGCATGAGGGGAGGCTAACAGACAGCCCACTTTTAGGTCAGGTTTATTGGGGTGAACTTTACATATAGAGTCAGCCTTTTTAGTACACAGTTTTAGAGTTTTCACAACCTATAAAGTCATCTAACCACCAAGTAATAGAAGTCAAGTTATAGAAGTTTCATCCATTCCCAAAATATTCGCTCTTACTCATCACAGCCTTTCCCCAGCTCACCAGTCCTGGTGACCACTAATCTATTTGCCTTCTGTAATTTTGCTCTTCCAGAATGTTATGTGAACAGCCTGTTATGGGATGCAGCCTTTGGAACTGGCTCCTCCCACTTAGGACACCTGGGACCCGGTGCCACTGTTCCCTCACGTAGCGCACCACAGTCCACTCCCATGTCCCTGGATGGAGGAAACCGGGTTAAGGACAGAGCCATCACAGATGTGGAATTGCTGCAACATTCTTTAAATTACGTACTGGTTGAAAAACGTATGTACTGGTTGAATACTAGTTCTGGATACAGGTAGAATCATAGAGAGCTCGGTACAAACCAAACGTTCTCGCTTGCTGTTGCAGAGCCGACCGCGGAGTCTCCTTGAGGCCCCTCGCCCCCTGCCCCCGCGTGACAGCGGGACAGGTCAGCCCGAGCCTCCCAGCCTGCGGGTCCACCCTGCGCACGTTCCACTCACCTGGCTGCCCTGGATGTTGGCGCTGGTCTCCCAGGTGCCCGCGTTCTGTCTGAACATCACCACCAGGCCAGTGTGCTGATACCGAGGCGCCCCCAGAGCCAGGCTCTGCACCCTGCTCCTCGAGATGACTGCAGCAGCATAACCTGAAGAAGGCGACCTTAGAGCAAGTGCTTCCCCGCCAGGCCCCGCCGCCCTTGCTGTCGTGTGGGCCCAGCCTTGGGTAGGGGCAACGGGGCAGCCCTGCGCATGGCGGGCTATGGTAACTGAGCCCTGTGCTACATTCCTCTCTGTGAACATATTTTGCCCCAGTATTGGGCACCAAACCCAAGCCTTCCCACTGGGCTACATCCCCAGTCCTTTTTTATTTTTCATTTTGAGACAGGGTTTCGCTGAGTCGCTAAATGGCCCAGGCAGGGCTATTCGAGATCTTCCTGCTTCAGACTCCCAAAGTGCTGGGATTGTAGGCATTGTACCACACCTGGCTATTGAAGTTTCTGACTTTACAGCTGTCCTACAGATAGATCCAGCAGAATCTGCACTAGTTCAGTACACTGCACCCTTGCTTCTTCTTGGAGAAGCATGGCCTTTCTCCACTTACCCAGGTAAGCATCATTCATGTCTGAATCCACTCTGGTGGTGTTGATGAATGTGACTTTTCCCTTTGATGTATGCAGAAAGGCTCCCCCGGCCCAGTCAAAGCTGCCCACAGAGCCCAGTAAGGGGCCGTTCTGGGAAAAGAGGTTGAACAGGGTCATAAGGAGAAGGGACCACAGCTGCCCAACAAAGAGGTCCCTCCCCACCAGAAACCGTCACAAAGAGCCCCCCCACCTTCACCTCTTCTTTGACTTCCTCTGGCCCCACATCCACCCGTCAGTGGGAGAGCACTTACAGAGGTGATGGCCGCGCTGAAGCCTTCCTGAGACATTTCATGCTCAAAGGAGCTGGAGCTTCCGGTC
>NW_022931361.1:0-252 GCF_012274545.1 Fukomys damarensis | reverse complement strand
AAGGGTCTTGCTGTTTCATTGGGCACATAGCACTGGAAGGGGAAGAGAGGGAGGGAGAGGGAGCAGAGGAGAGGAAGTGGGAGAGGGAGGGAGAGAGAGAATAATATGAGAGTCAATTTTGTTGAGGATAAATATGAAAGCAATTTCTTGACTTTGCATCTTTTAAACATTATAGTTTATAATTTACTATAGCCCTAAAAATTTCCAGTTAATCATTTTATTTAAAAATATAATAGCCTAGGGCTGGGGATT
>NW_022931360.1:0-289 GCF_012274545.1 Fukomys damarensis | reverse complement strand
TGGCATATGCCTCAATCCCAGCACTCCAGAAGCTGAGGCAAAAGGATGTGCCTTCAAGCCCAGCCAGGGCAATTTAGCAATTTAGTGAGACCTTGTGTCAAAACATACAGAAATGGGGAAAGAGGATGTAGGTCAATCCAAAGGCCCTGAGTAGTACATAAAGTTTCCAGTACCACAAAAAAGAAAATAAAGTAATGAATTTAAATTTTTTAAAAGACAGCTTTGAGAACACATATTAGAGATAACACTTGAAAGTTCAGGAGTTAGAAAATAGAGATGGTAAAGAATT
>NW_022931359.1:0-328 GCF_012274545.1 Fukomys damarensis | reverse complement strand
TTTAAAGAATATCCTAAGAAAAGACAATATGGATCACAACTCCAGGAAGCCCAGCAGAATGAACCCATCAGGCACAACAAGGAATTAAATACAAAGGGGGAGGATCCAACGAAAAGAAAAAGTCACGACAAGGACAAGTCAACAAACACCAGTTATAACCATCAATGTTAATAGTCTGAATTCGCCAATCAAAAGAAATAGACTGGCTGAAAGGGTCAAGAAGCAAGATCCAACAATATTCTGCATACAAGAAACACACTTAATGCAAAAAGAAACTCATAGATTGAAAGTTAAAGGGTGGAAAACAATACTCCATGTGACAGGAACC
>NW_022931358.1:0-14772 GCF_012274545.1 Fukomys damarensis | reverse complement strand
GCCTGGGAGGGAGGCCGGGGTCTGCCCTGGAGCTGGCAGGGCCGCGGGCGCTGTGCGCTCAGCCCCCAAGTCCGTGATCCGACCCAGGCTTGCCCTCACACCCCTTGCCTTCTCTGGACACAGGGGTGGAAGGCGCAGGTGTTTGCAGTGGGTCTGTTTTCCCTTTTAGTTCTAGAACCCCACTCCTGGAAAGTTACTTTTTCTAATTGAACTGAATTCACCCAGAATTTAATTATGAAAAGTGTATGAGGAAGCGTATAGCAGTCCTGACCTTGCTGTCTGCTTCCTACTCATTGATTTATATGTGTGTGTTCATTCATTGAGACCAAGTCTCCATATGTTGCCCAGGCTGGCCTTGAGCTCATTGTGTAGATCCTCCTGCCTCAGCTTCCTGAGTACTGGGATTACAGGAGTATGCACCACGCCCCACTTTTTTATGTGTTTCAAATATGCCTTGTCTTTCGTTTTGTGAGACGGAACAGGAGCTTTCTTCTCCTGCTCCTGTCTTGCGGATGTGGCTCTCTGCCCTGTAGGGTGGTACCTGTGTCCTGGCCCCTTGTCCCCGGCCTGGGATCTTGAGGTGCAGGGATATTGTTGCACCAAGAGGCTGCAGTAAAAACGGCCGTCAGAGTCACCACTTATCTGTTGTGCTTTCCAGATAGTCCGAGCGACAAACTAGTGAGCGTCAAATTTGTTCAGGACACTTCCAAGTTCTGGTACAAGCCGGATATTTCGAGAGACCAAGGTACGTGGGGGGATGAGGGCCCCGTGGGTGGAAATCCACGGCCCTGGCCACAGTGTATCCCATGCCTCTTGTGGAGACACCAGGCCTTTAGTTCTCATGGAAAAGCCTGGCGCTCGGGGGTCAGTGAGAGGCAGGGGTACCCGGGTGCGAATGGCTGCACCGCCACTGGTGATGCTGCCCGTGGAGAACGAGAGGCTGACGGAGCGAGGCCCCTGTCACCGCTGTGCTCGCTGCCGGGTCCTGGGTCAGGGTGGGCGGTGCCTGTGTCTGGCTCCGGTGTGGACTACAGCTGGGGTGTGTACCCCACTGTGTTCTGCTGCCAGGCTCTTGAAGAATTTTAAGTCATTCGTTTTTACGGTTTCTCTTTGTTGTTTTTTTAATCAATACATAATAATGGTACATATTTATAGGGGCAGCATAGTAATGTCACGCATGTCTGCAGGCTTTTCCACTTTCCGGAACAGTGTGAAGTCACCTGTATATTTGAGCAGCTTCTCCCCCTCTCCCTCCCTCTCCTTCCCTCTCCCTCTCTATTAGAGATGAACCCAGAACCTTTGCCCTGCGCTAGATCCCTGGCCCTTTTTTGGTTTTTGCTTTGAGGCTGAGTCTCAAAGGGCCATGCTGAGCTCGCCACCCTCCTGCCTCAGTCTCCCAGAGGCTCACAGGTGTGCACTTGCCCCTGTGCCCAGCGATGTGCCCTTTAACCTGTGCGCGGGTGGACGACCCTCCCAGGTGTCCCCTCTGGTGCCTGCATCCATCACTGGGCAGGACTCACGTAGCTCCCTGCCCATTAATGGCTGCCGTCCCCAGCCCTGGAAATCTCTGGTGGTGTGGACCTGGGGGCCCCATAGTGACCCTGGGTGATGTGGGAAGGACAGGGGGCCCAGTCGGAATCCTTAGGAGATGAAAAGACCCCAGGCTGCTAGGTGGACTCCGGGAGGCGGGAGTGTCCCAGGGCCCAGCAAGCTGGCTCCGCTACTCTGTGACAGTCAGGGAATCCACCTCTGTCCTTGCCTCACATCCCATGAGCACCAGAGATGAACAGCGGGTGGCCGGGCAGTGCTATGGCCCGCTCCCTTGTTGGAATCCTGCCATCTGGTTATGTGCAGAACAGAAATTGCAAGAATGTGCGTTTCTTTCATGAGCTCAATGACACCATTGTCACTTTAACTGGGAGAGAAGGGAAAGGAAAGAAAGTGAAATGCCATGGCCTGGGAGGGCTCGTGTCTTCCTTGAATTGGGCTTTGTGGGAAGCTGCTTGTGGGGAACAGGGAAAGGGGACATTACTAGAACCTCTACAGGAAGTTCTGGTCTCCTGCGAGCCACCACAGCATGAGGCGAATTAACTTATTAGACAGAAAGATGGGAAAAGTGAGACTTGGAGGAGAAGCTGAGCTTTGGGCCTGACCCATGCTGCTCTGGGCACCACACCTTTATGCAGCCCATCAGGAGAAACAAATGTAACAGGTTTCTCAGACAGAGTTCAGTACATTGGTACATTGGGAGGAGCAAATGTAACAGACGGCTCAGGGGGCAGAAGAAGTCTTAGAAAAGTGAGGAACTCTGCAGATGAAGATTTGGGTCCTCCCAGGATGTCTCCAGGTGGTGTGGTCCTGCCCTGGGGCTCAGAGCACCTCGGGACCCTTGGAGTGTTAGCTGAGACCCGAGGCAAAGATGGAGTTAGCTCTGGACATGCCTGTAGCTGGCCCGTGGACAGGAAAACTAGACCCTAATCATAATTTTCCCCCCAAATTATGTAGAATTGCTCCCGTCACTGCTCACCCCGGGTGCCAGGGGCCCAGGGGCTGGGGTCCCATTCCGCCAGCTGGGGCGAGGAGGTGGGAGCGGGGCCACCGCTCCCCTGGCCCTTGGGAGGGGAGGTGCGCAGCACCAGGAGCAGTCACCCTCAGCATCCGTCAGCTTTCCTCGCTGTCGTGAGATACTATGGAGGTTTACTTGTAAATAAGAAAGATGTATTTTTGGCTTGTGGTTCCAGAGGTTCAAGTCTGAATCAAGGTTGGCCCGGGCTCTGGGCCCCTGGTGGAGATGCCTGCTATGCTGGGAGCAAACAAGCGTGTGGGACCCAGGAGCCCCTTCCTTCTAGCTCCGCCCAGTAACCTGCAGGCCTCCCGTCAGCCCCGTCCCTAAGGTGGCCACCCCTCCCTGGGGACCCTGTGCCCCTTTCAGGACAGTGGGCCTCTGGGTAGCAGTGCGGGTGTCCCACAGTGAGCGCCTGGGATCAAACGGGGCTGGGAGAAGAGGGTGGGCTCCCTCCACGTTCTTACTTGGCGCCCTAACCCTGAGGTGTGTGATGTGTAAAGGAGCAGGAGCTTAGTTTGACTCCATGTTCTGGAGGGTCCGGACCTGGATTTAAAATAACCCGGTGCAGAATGCCTGATCCCATCCTGGATTTCAGCATGGATTTGGGACTAGCCATATTGAAATCCTGGTAAGGTCTCCAGTAATGGTAACTCCCACCTTCTCCTGCTCTCCCTCCAGCCATCGCCATGTTGAAAGACAAAGAACCCGGGTCCTTTGTTGTACGGGACAGCCACTCCTTCCGGGGTGCCTATGGCCTGGCCATGAAGGTTGCCACCCCTCCTCCTTCTGTCCTGCAGCTGAACAAGAAAGGTGAGGTCGCCGGGGTCCTTCTGTTCAGCTCTCCCACGGAGGGTCTGTGGGGTTATGTTGATGCAAAGAACACAGTAGGTGACTTACAGCACCCTCACGGGTTTTCTTCTTAGTATCTATTATCTGAGGAATGTTTTCCTAAGTACTCACCTTGTTCAAGAGAGAACGTTATTTATGAATTTGTTTTCTGAATTTTGAATAGTGCATCGGTCAGCTTTCCTGTTGCTGAGACACAGTGCCTGACACCTGTCCCCTTAAAGGAGGAGAGGTTTAACGTGGCTCACGGTTCTAGGAGATTCAGTCCATGGTCAGCTGGCTCTAAGGCAGGAACAGCATGGCAGAAAGGCATAGCCGGAGAGCGCAGCATGGAAACAGCACTGGAGAGGAAGGAGCCAGGGACAGATGTAGACCCATGGTCACACCTGCCAGACACACCCCAAGGCTTGCTCTAACTGTTCTCTGGGCAGATCCCGAAGCCAGTCAAGTTGGCAGGATCAAACTTCACTTTCACAAATAATAGGCAATTATCGCACTGTGCAGAAGTAAAAAAGACAAACAAGAAATCCCCTTGGGTTCCTCTCTTCTGCTTTCAGTCCGGGGCACCTCGCTATCCACTCTTCTCCTTTCAGTAACCGTGTGCAATACACATTTGTGTGTCTGCATTGATTGTGTGCCCCAGTGCAGACACGTGTGCATCCTCCCTTTTTCTTACATCAAAAGTGGCATTTTATATGCACTACTCTTTCGTTTTTGTTTTTTGCGGTACTGGAGATTGAACCCAGAGAGCAGAGCTAGTGAGCTTATGAAGAAGGGAGGTTTGACTTGTGGTTTCTGAGCGTTCGGTCCCTGCACAACATGGTGGGAATGAGCGGTAGAGCAAAGGGTTCACCTGGCCGCAAAGTGAGGCACAGAGGAAGAGAAAGGAGCTGGGGTTCTGCTCTTCCCTTCGAGGGTGCACCTACCTTGACCGAAAGATGCTGTACTAGGCCCTACCTCCTGAGGTTCCGTGACCCGCTCCCCGAGCCAAGCTGAGGACTTGACCATCACTTTGGGTTCCTGTGGGGATATTTTAGATCCAAACAGTAGCAGGTGGGGCGAGATCAGAATAAGCAGATTTTGAAATCTCTGTATTTAAAGAAATATGAGACCCTTGCTTGGATCCCCACGTCCCATGTCTACCAGAGAGGTTGAAACCCCTGCTTGAAGCTTCCTGGAGAAAGTGGACCTGGAGTCCTAAGGTTTGGTGGCAAGAGGGCCAGCCCCAGGCCTGGCCGAGGCGTCCCCAGGCAATGCAGTGGTCTTCTCTTGGCAGGAGAAGTGGTGTGAGAGGAAGAGGTGGAGTGGGGTGGGAGGGCCCCAGGGCTGCATCAGCAGAGCCCAGACCCGTGGATACAGAGAGTTCTTCAAGGGAGGGGGGCAGAGGTTTGTGCAATACCAGAGATTGAAAAGGGGGCTCCTAGAGCACCCCAAATTCTAGATTGAAAACTAGCTGTCTTATTACTTTCTTGTTGTTGGAACAAAATACCCAACACTTGCAATTTAAGGGAGGAGAGGTTCATTGGGCTCCTGTATTCGGTGGGTTCATTGCATGGTCAGTGGGCTGAAAGACAAAAACCTCACGGCAGAAGGGCCTGGTGGAGGAGAGCTGCTCCCCCGATGCCGGCTGGGAAGCGGAAGGAGCAGAGGAGCTGGGGACAAAGACAGACCCTTCCAGGTCACATCCCAGGGACCACCTCCAACCTTGCCTGTCTTAGTGACTTTCCTCATCGCTGAGACAAAATAACCTGACATCCAAACTGAAGGAGGAAAGGTTTATTCAGCTCACAGTTGGTAGAGGTTTCAGTCTGTAATTGACTGGCTCCAAGGCAGCGTGGCGTGGCAGGCAGGCCTTGCAGAGGAGAAAGAGTCCGTGGCAGCCAGAAGGTAGCAGAAGCAACAAGGGACCTTCACAGTGTCTTCCTGCCCTTGTATGTTACCCAGACCACTTAGGGTGAGTAGCACTCGCATCCCCCATCCTGGCGCCCTTGATCCTGACATTGCTCCGTGCATCGATCCCAGCATCACACTCTCTAGATCCAGCCACCTCTGAAAAAGCCCTGCCTATGACCGCATGAGGCTTTGAGGGGACATCAAGACACAAGGTATAGCAATGTCACATCTCCTAACAGCACATTCAGCCTTGAACTCAACCATGGATGAATCCACCGATGGGTGCAGCGCCCCACGATCCCTTTCCCTTCCCAACGCCCTGCCGGTGAACGTCGGAGTTCTGAGGACACCCAGCTTCATCTGCAAATGGATTGCAGCAGGAGACGTCTCAGGACAGGAACATTGGGATTGAGAGCAGATAGGGGGACGCGGTGGGGCTGGCACGGGGGCAGCCGCTCAGCCTTCTTCTGCTGGGCCCCTCGATTCCCGCCGAGTGTGTTAAAGTGAGGCCAGAAGAATCTTTCTTCTTCACGCACTGACTTGTTGGGAAGTACAGATGTGGCGAGTGACACTCGTGCTCTCCCAGCGAGCATCCTGCTTCTGGCAAGATGCTGGGCTCCATCCGGAGATGCGGGTGACAAGTAGAGCATGCGAGAGTAGCAGGTGTCAGGAAGCCCCACCCTGGGCGTGTCCTGGGGGAATCACACCCAGCCCCTGGATTTCACATGGCCCACGGAGGAATCTGGAGGGAAGGGTTTGCCAAGCTAGTGACTCTCGGTGAGCGAGTCTCCGTACCAGCTCGGGCCCCCTGAGATGGGCCAGCTGTCGTGTCGGGCACTGCTCTCCAGGAAGCCTGGCCGGGACCATCTCCCACTTCCCATGGGTGGCAGAGCCTTCCCGGAAGGAAGGAAGCGTCCCCCACTTCCGCCGCCAGCCTCATGGGATCCGGTGGTCCCTGCAGCAGCTGAGACTTATTTTGTTCACGTCTGTCCCTGTTGACAAACCTCATCTGGGAACTGCTACAGATCGAGTATCCCTTGTTCAGGGTGCTCGGGACCACAGGCGTTGCAGAGTTTGGGTTTTCTCTTTCAAAGTTTGGATTCTCTGTAGGTGAACGATGACATCTCTTGGGGGTGGGACCCAGGTCTAAACTCGGAACTTGGTCAGATCTCATACACACTTTATGTACATGGCCTGAAGGCCATTTGATGCCTTTTGTTTGTTTCTGGAAACCGGGTCTCACTATGCAGTTCTGGCTGGCCTAGAACCGGCAGTGATCCTCCTCAGCCTCAGCCCCCCGAGTGCTGGGATTACAGGTGTGCGCCGCCATGCCTGGTGTTTGCTCTCCTTTTACAAACTGGTTTTTCTTCCTTTGTGTTGCTCCGTACCTCACCAGGAGATCTGTCCAATGAGCTTGTCCGGCACTTCCTCATTGAGTGCACCCCGAAGGGCGTCCGGTTGAAAGGGTGCTCCAACGAACCGTACTTTGGTGAGTCTTCGGCAAGTCCCTCCCCACCGATTCTGGGTCCCTGTGTTCACTCTGCAGCCACCCTGAGACCTGAGACCTGGCTGTCGAGGTGGTCAGCTTGTGTTTCAGGTCTGAGGTCCCTGGCTGTGAGGTCTTGTGTCTGGGACAGAGTAGATGTGCGCTCACTCTGCAAAGCAGGGCACACACAGCCCGTGACAGGCGACATGGCTGTCAGTGGGGCACTGTCCCGGCCTCGCAGGTGCCTGTAGATGGGTGGCATGGGTGGTGCAAGGTGGGGTTGCCTTGATCTCGGCCCCCTGGTTTTAGATCCTGCAAATTTGCCCGGTTTCTTCTTTGAACTCGGGTAGTGACTTGTCTGTGCTAGTAGCCCACTGGGGTTCCTACCACTTACCCCTTGGCGGTCTTTTCTTTCTGCTTTACCAGCGATTGAACCCAGAGCCTTCTGGCTGAGCTATATCCCCAGTCTTTCTAGTTTTGAGACAAGCTCATGCTAAGTTGTTAAGTAGTCCATGCTGAACTCAAACTTGCAATCCTCCTGCCTCAGCCTCCCAGAGCGCCGGGTGATGAGAGGTGTGGGCCCCCACATCCAGCCTATTTAGCTGTCTTACAGGACCTGTCTCATCTCTGAGGTTCTGGGCTGTGTCTCCCACAGCCCGCCACGTGGGTAACTGAGTGAGAGTGAGGGACTCAGCTGTGGCAGTGACTCATTTCAGCGGGGCAGTGGGGTGCCGCTCACTGGCTTCTGTCCCACAGGGAGCCTGACGGCCTTGGTGTGCCAGCACTCCATCACGCCCCTGGCCTTGCCCTGCAAGCTGCTCATTCCGGAGAAAGGTACGGGCTGGGTGGGGTCAGGCGCTCTGACGGGGCCCTTTCTCCTGGAGCACTCTGGACAGGGGAGGCGGAAGAGTTGAGCTGAGTCCCGGAGGGGCACAGGCCCCGCCACAGCCGGACGCTCCTGGACAGCTGCCCGCTGTGGCCTGCGGAGAGCAGAGATCTGCAGTTTAAAAACACATGGTGCTCAAGGCCATTTCCCTGTAGCTTTTACGATTCTACAAAACAGGCAAAATGTTGATCGTGTTGATCTGAGGTGACGGGGAAACATTTCCCAGGTATTATGTCTGTTTGGGGATAGCCACAACGAGAATCTGTTTAAAGGTAACAGCTGCAGAGTAACCGAAGAACTGGTCCTTGGTCCTGGCTTTCTTACGCGGGCTCAGTTATACACAGATGCTTTTCCTAGGAAGATTTTCAATAAAACGCAGCTAGCTGGGATTTACCTTTTCAGTTTTCACGGTTCATGTGAATGAACTCAGGGATCAGAATGACATTTGTTGAGCTGAGCCATCCCTGACTCTGGGGTGTGACGGACTCAGTGGGCTGGGTCATTGTCCTCGAGAGAAAAATCTCAGCTCTGCAGGACCAGCCGCATGTCAGCGTCTGGGAATTCTGTCCTCAAACTGCCGGCCTTGCTGGGAGCAGCATTCATCACCGAGCTTTCTCATCCCTTCCTGCAGATCCGCTGGAAGAAACGGCAGAGCCCTCTCCCCACACGGCTGCCAACTCTGCTGCCGAGCTGCTGAAGCAGGGTGCAGGTTGGTCTCCACGGCCTGGGTTCGGGACAGGATGCGGTTCGGTGCCCCCATGTCCTCCTGCACTTCCGGCCCCCAGCTTCCTTCTCGTCCTCGGGCTGGGAAGGAAGTTGCCCTCTACAGACGCTTGCAGGGTTGGGTGGGGTGCAGTTGCCGGTGCCAGGGCTGGGGCATCCGTCTCTGGCTGCAGATGCCGGTCTGACTTGAACAAGACCAAAGTCGGGGATGGACGTGAAGTCCAAGGCAGGATGTGGTGACGCGCCTGGCCACTCAGGCACTGCCCGGCGTGAGTCAGCGTGCGGACCCACAGTGGCCCGGTGCCCACGCTCAGAAGACCGGGCCCCGAGTGTGGGGCGTTTTATTAATAGACTGCTCTTGAGAGTGGTGACACGTACAGCAAGACAGAGAGAGGGCGGTCAGGAGACGTCCTTGGGGACACAGCGGGCCCTGGCGGGGCGTTTGTATAGTGTGAGCCACCTGACGCCAGCCGACCGCACCGCAGCTTTGATGGCTCGTTTGTTTTGAGCGCAGGATCGCATTCCACAGTCTAGGTTTATTTATCCATGCACCGACAGGAGGGCTTGACAGGAGGGCTTCGGGGCTGCAACTCACCTGTGGGAGTTAGGCTTTCTGCAGACAGTTCCCGGTCCTGTGGGCGGGCTCGGCGCAGCCTGACGGTGGGATTGGGTGGCAGGAGCAGGCTTGGTTGTGTAAGAAACCACAAAACTGGCTTCTTCCGAAGCGAAGCGGCTGCTGCCCACCAGCTGGCGGCCCCTGGTCCCTCTTGGGTGAGCCCTGTTTCTGTTCTCCCTGCGCCCCTGCCGTGGGGGTGGCTCTCTTCCTTCTGCTGTGCAATGGCGCTCCTCCCGTCCTTTTGTCCGGTAGTTTTCTTGTTGATTTTGAACTCCACTGCATATGTGGATAACCGTCTTTTACCTGATTGGTGTTTTGCCACGATCGCCTCCTGGCCTATGGCTAATCTTTTCATTCTTTGACGGTGTCTCTTGAAGAGCAGAAATTTTTTAATTTTAATAAAACCCAGTTTCGGTGTCTCGCCTGAAATGTCATCACCAGACCCCAGCTCATCCAGGTTTTCATTTTTGTTTTCTGCAAGGACTTTAACAGCTTTATGTTTTACATGTAAGAAGCCTCTAGTGGTTTGTTTTTCTCAAGGATTTTAGGTCTGGGTGTTAATGTGAGTCAATTTCGGGGCTCTATACTTTGTTCCGTTGATATTTGTTTTGTTTTGTTTTCTTAGGTATCACTGTCTTTTTACTGTAACTTTATGGTTGGTGGTTGTGTCTCCTCTGCAGCTGTTTTCAGAATCATGTTGGGTCTTCTGCTTTTCCATATACAGTTTAGAATCAGTTTGTCAGTATCTGTCAAATAACCTGCTAAGCTTTGAGCCATGGGTGCTGGTGCACACCTGTAATTCCAGTTTCCAGGAGGCCGAGGCAGGAGGATCACAGAGTTGGAGGCCAGCCTGGGCTGCTTAGTGAGCTCAAGGCCACCCTGGACTACATAGTGAAACTTTTGTCTCAAAACAAAACAAAATTTGCTCAGATTTTGACTAGGATTGCCCTGAACATGTAGAGGGAAGTGGGAAAAGCAGACGTCCAGACAGTTTCGCGTCTTCTTCCTGTCCACGCACTTCAGTGACACGCCCCTTGACTTAGTTCTCTGCTGTCTTTCATCAGAGGTTTGTGGTTTTCCTCACACAGACCTTATGTGCATCTTGTTACACTTCTGACGTAATTTGGGGATGCTTAATGTAAGTGATGCTGTGTTTTAATTTCAAGTCCTCCTTGTTAAGTGCCGGGTGTCCAGGGAAACAGTCGCCTTCTGTGTATTAATGTTGTACCCAGCAACCTTGCAAGTGCCAGTTCTTCCAGGCGGTGGGTGCAGATCCAGCGGCCCCTGTTTTAGAGGGTTGTGAAGGGGTCCAGGAGACGCACTGTCAGGACACGGCTGGAGGAGACACTGGGTCTTTCCGGTTTTGAAACCTGATTTCTTTGCATGGACAACGTCTCCTACGAGGCAGATTTCTCCCGGCAGAAATGTCGGAGTGGGAATTGCTGGTGCTGGTGGGGTTTGGATGAGAAATACTCCCGCTTTGTACCGCGAAATACTTTATAGCTGTAATCAACCACGAAGGCCTATGGCATAGGGAGACGTTTTCTTTGGTCCCTGCTGCAGGGGTCGCCGTCTGTGGCCGACGTGGGAGGACAGAGGGTGCGGTAGGCATGCTCCCCGGGGGCGGCCTGAGCTTGTGGCTGTGCTTGTGAGTTTTAGAGTCTGTCACTGTTGGTTAGAAAGCGGGGAGGACTCGGCGACACCCCCACAGTTCTCCCTGCCCCCCGCCCAGCACCCCCGAGTAGCTGCTCTGCCCCTGGGGGGCCCAGCCTTGCTGTCGTCTCCAGGAGCCTGAACTTGGGGCCGGCTGTTCCCCCCCCAATGCTCCCCAGTGCCCCAGGGCGGCACCGAAGCCACCTCCCTCTGCCGGCTGTGTTTCAGTTTAATACGCTCAGCACAGCGGCTCACACTCACTCCTTCTTGTTCAGCATTCACCCAGTGAGTGTTGACTTACTGAGTGAGTAAGCAAAGCAGTCATGATGAGGAACCTCTGTGGCCTTGGTTTCCGAGATGAAAGCTTTCTCTCTCCTGCTTCGTTGTCAGGGACCTTTTTCCTCTTCTTAAAATGGTGCATGATTAAGTCTTGCTTTTATTTTTATTTTTTTTCAGTACTGGGGATTGAACCCAGGGCCTTGGCAGTGAGCCACATCCCCAGCCCTTTTCACTAAGTTGCCGGGTTGCCCAGGCTGGGCTCATACCTGGCAATCCTCCTGCCTCAGCCTTCCAGAGGGCTGGCATTGCACCCCCACACCCAGTTTAAACATTTTACTTTTCGTTTTTAAAGTAAGTGAGGCTCCTCAGATCTCAGACTTTGTTCAGAACCTATGTGTAGTCTTAGGTAAGTGGTCACTCGGGTAGGAAGTGTGCGTTGTAATTGCTTTGACCTTCAAGGCCTCTGTGTCCATGAAGGACACAAGAACCCAGGGCGGCGGTGGCGGGTGAGGAGCCGGGCTCCCCGTGCCTGTCCGGGGCGTGAGCTGTGGTTGTGTAAAACGGGAGCAAGGGTGCGCTTGGGTCCAGGTACAGAGCTATGCCGATTGCCGATTACCAAAAGTGGGCTTCGGTTCCTAAACGGAATTTCATCTGTGGCCCGATTCACTCAGATCCTAGGCTCCTGGACACTCGGAGGCCCAGGGAATCACCGTGTGCAGCGTCGTGCCTGGTGCAGATTTTGAGACTCAGAAATAACAGAGCCAGAAGCTCACAGAGCTGGGAATAAACGCCTAATTGTGTGCTGCTCAGTCCCTTTTGTGGGATACAGAGGCTTTTATGATTTTGTTCTGGTCTCTAAAACAATTTCTGCTTGTGCTTAGGCCCTCCCTTCTTAATTGTTCCTCGTCTCGGCGGAGGAATGTAGGGTAATCCGGAAAGAAAGGGCTTTGCCCAGAAGTCTCCGTTTCTTGTAAATATCACAGTTGTGTTTTTAATCTTAGCCTTCTGTGAGTACGGTTTCTTGACAAAAGTTGCATGTGCTTTGTAATTTTAAAAAAGGGAAACAGAAAAGAAAAATGATGTTGTCTTTGAGCGATTACCCTGAACCACTGCTGCCCATGGGACTTGGGGTCCTGCACACACGCCAATGTTTTATGTCCCCTGTGTATGCTTTGCATAATGAGTTCTGTGCTTTTTACAAACACTCCGCAGGCCGTGTCTCTCAGAGACTTCAGGTCTTTACAGCCATCTGCCTGGGCTGCCTCTGATTTTCCAGTACCAAGCCAGGCTCGGAGGATTTTGTTCTTTTCCCGAATGCTGGGCTGGTGCCCGAGGAGGGATTCATGGATGTGGCCCAAGACGCTGCTTTCCCAGGGTAGCCGTGGGCTGGGCATGCACATCTCCCTCTTCAGGGCCCACAGAGCAGCTGTGGTGGCACCGGGCGGTCCTGGCCAGGCTCGGAGGGGCAGCTGAGAGTCCTGTGCTGGGAAAGAGCCCCCACCCACCAGCATCCCGCTGGCCCGGGAGACCTGACAGAAGCCTTGAGGGGCCCTGCAAAGTGGGGGTGCAGCAGCTTGTGGTCCCTTGGGATGCCCACCCCCATTGTGCCTCTCGGGGTCCCCTGGAGAGCTGCTGTGCGTTTCCTTCCTGCTGGGCAGGCAGGGGCAGGCAGAGGTATGCGAGCTTTTCATCGTCCAGCACCGACAGCCTCCACTCTGTCCAGTTCCCTGCTCACCTCGTGCTGAGTCATTTTCCGGATTGCCACCTGCTGGTTGCTTGGGTCCTGCTGAGGGGACGCAGTTCACCCTTCCCTCCTCTCGAGTGATCTCTCCACTGCCACCTGTATGTGTGGGGACGTCACCCAGTGCAGGCCGCTTCTCCCCGTGGTTGTGGGAACTTCGGAGACTCCCCAGAAGTGGGGCCTCCAGGTTACTTCCAGCTTTTTGAGACTGTTCTGTTTTGTTTTCTGAAACAGGCCCTTATTGTGTAGTTCAGGCTGACCTTGTGCTAAGTAGCCCAGGTTGGCCCCAAACAGGAGGGATCCTCCCGCCACAGCCTCCTGAGTGCTGGGGTTACAGGTGTGCCCCACCACGCCCACCTGGCTCTGTTTCAGTACTTATAGGAGGCAATATCAAGCTGTTTAGTGATAGTAAAAGTAAAGTCAACCAGAGTTTATGGAGGGAAGTCAGAAAACCAGGTGAAACCCTGTGTGTATTGCAAGTTCAGGATTCCATCCTCGGTGTCACCTCCCAGATCAGGGTTTTTTCTGGATAACTCGGCAATGCAGCCCCCCACCCCTGTCTTCCTTCTCCATCCTGGTTACTCCGCGAGCTCATTGAAGAGCAGCAAGTTTCCAGACCCCCCCCCAGAACATCTTAGACTTCACAGATGAGTACTTGGGAGGCCGAGACAGGAGGATCTCTGCCAGTTTGAGGCCAGCTTGGGCTACATCGCGAGATGCTGTCTCAGACAGACAAGGGAGTGTGTGCACAGGCAGAGAGCTGTGTCCCCGTTGGCAAGACTGACCGCGCCCTTGCCGCCCTCAGCCTGCAACGTGTGGTACCTGAACTCCGTGGAGATGGAATCGCTGACTGGCCACCAGGCGGTGCAGAAGGCGCTGAGCCTGACGCTGCTGCAGGAGCCGCCACCTCTGTCCACCGTGGTCCACTTCAAGGTGTCAGCCCAGGGCATCACGCTGACAGACAATCAGAGGAAGTGAGTGTGGCCGGGTCAGCAGAAGTCACCCAGCATTGTCTTGCTGGGCAGGCGGGTCCCGGGGGCGCCCCCTTCAGGGTGGCGAAGGGACTGCAGCTTGAGGTGTGCGAGCCAGGAGGCTCTTCTGGGCCTGTTTCCTGCCCTTCTCCTGCCCCGCCAGGCCCTTAGGGAACATTCTGTTTTTTTGTTTTTTGTTTTTTGTTTTTTCCTTTTTGGCACCAGGGATTGAGTACCAAGGTCTTTGCACTGAGCTATATTCCCCAGTGCCCCCCTTCCCCCTTTTTTTGGTACGGGGATCAAACTCAGGACCTTAACACTTGCCAGGCAAGAAGTGGAACCACTGAGCTAAATCCCTGGCCTGCCAATCCTTTTTGTTTTTAATTTTTATTTCGATACAAAAATCTTCTCTTAAGTTTCCCTGGTGGAGGGGGCTCAAACTTTCGATCCTCCTGCCTCGGCCTCCCAGAGTGTTGGGATTACAGGCCTGCACCTCGGTGCCGAAGTCTTTAGGTTCCTTGAGCCTGTGCCGCCTTCCCTGGGCTGAGAGTTCATTTCCTAGAGCAGTTCTGTCTGCTTCATGTCCTTTCTAAGGATGGGGTCAGACTGCTTTCTTTCTACTCCGTGAGGCTTCACGGGGGTCGGGGTCTGGCCCAGGGCACCCAGCCCACACCCCAGTGACCCGCTCTCCCTGGTGTCTGCAGGCTCTTCTTCCGGAGGCATTACCCTGTGAGCAGCGTGATTTTCTGTGCCTTGGACCCTGAGGACAGGAAGTAAGAAATCCACACTTGCCCTGAGCATTTGCGTGGGACTCTTGATTTGCAGAATTAACTCTTTTCTCTTTAATCCCTAAGGTGGATCAAAGACGGCCCCTCCTGCCGGTAAGTGGCCAGTGCCCCTTGAACTCTACATATAATCTTAGTCTGAAGTGGGATTCTGCTCACGTTTCAGGGAGGATCCCTGCAGAACCGACTCGGTCTGTCAGTGGGTTGTTTGCTTGTTTTTTGTTTTGAGACAGGGTCTCACTATAGTTGAGACTGACCTGGAACTCACTATATAGCCCAGACTGGTCTCAAACTCACAGTGATCCTCCTGCCTCAGCCTCCCGAGTG
>NW_022931357.1:0-211 GCF_012274545.1 Fukomys damarensis | reverse complement strand
TCTGAAGGTCACCCATGTAACAAAAAATGTCTCAACTTTATCCTTCCTTATGACAGAGTAGTACTCCATTGAATATAAAAATCACATTTATCCATTCATCTGTTTCCAAGATTTAGTTATGATAAAATGCGCTCCTATAAAATATCAACATGCACAGATCACTTCAGTGTGACTCTTTTAACTCTTTGAGGAAGATACCTAGAAGAATAGC
>NW_022931356.1:0-222 GCF_012274545.1 Fukomys damarensis | reverse complement strand
CACTAGTCTATCACCCTTAAATCATTTGAATTAAATTGAAATCAAGAAGCAGTCCAGAACATAACTGCAGTGAACAAACTTTTCAATATAGTATATTAACCATTTAATGGCTCAGAAAGAGCGAGGATGGAAGACCCCTGATCTCAGTTAGCTGATTGTTGAACCCCATGATGCTGACTGACCTTGGGCTGCAAGGCCCAGAATGAGTTCCCCATCCTTCTG
>NW_022931355.1:0-264 GCF_012274545.1 Fukomys damarensis | reverse complement strand
GCCACCACGCCCGGCACTAAAGTCCTTTTTAAAATAGAAATGGATGCCCATTATTAAGCTTCTGTCTTTACCTGAACCAAATATATTCTTTGGCTAAATATGTCATGGCTTCCCATTATAATTAATCAAGCATATATCATATACTGGTTTCATTTTGACTTGGGTTTTTAAAGTGTATTTCTTTCACAGGTAGTTGTGTGAATTTATGAGATACAGAGTGACATTGGGTACAATGTGTAGTGATCAAATCAGAAATTAACTAGC
>NW_022931354.1:569-794 GCF_012274545.1 Fukomys damarensis | reverse complement strand
AATTTATGGCAAGTCATCAGTAACTGAAAATATATTAGATTCATCCATAGGAGAAAAACACACTTTCTAATCTGATATTTTCCTAACATGGGCTCTAGTGATCCCCTAAAAGACCTCAAAGAGAACTGGAATACAAGGACCCTGTCAAATTAATTCCCTTTCTTTATGAAATTCATGGAAGGAGCTGGGACCTCACAAAGGTCGACTAGTGTACAGAATAGGCAA
>NW_022931354.1:0-475 GCF_012274545.1 Fukomys damarensis | reverse complement strand
GATTCTTTTCTTCTAGACCATTTTGACTTATAACTTTTAGGTAATTTTCTAAACTAGTCTTAATGACTACAACAGTGAGTTTATAATTCAAAGAACTTTCTTTATATCATATCAGAGTTAAATGGAATGGCTATCCAGGGGCCACACCTGCAGGAGCTGTATCTCTGTTTCAAGATTCTTGCATAGCCTGCCTGGAGCCACCATCGCTCCAGCATCAGGAAGGTGGTCATAAAGGGTACTTTTCTGAGTTCCCAACTTTGAACATCTTTAAAGAAAGGGTGTGGGAAACCTGTAATAGAACGTTGCAGAGTTCAACCATTCAGAAGGTAGGGGAACTCAATCTGGGCCTTGCAGCCCCAGGTCAGTCTGCATCATGGGGTTCAGCCATCAGCTAACTGAGATCAGGGGTATCGCGTCCTAGCTCTGTCTGAGCCACTAAATGGTAAATATACTATATTGAAAAGTATGTTCACTG
>NW_022931353.1:0-231 GCF_012274545.1 Fukomys damarensis | reverse complement strand
CTTAAGAATTTCTACATTTAGAATGTTTAATAATTACTGAATTGGTACAATGCCATTTTAAATAAATAAAAGCATGTAGGTTAAATAAAAAGGCAAAATGTTTAAAGATGTCTCAGACTATGGAAGCCTTGAGAGCATGGGTGTTGTAGTAGTCCTTCGCAGCACACTCAGTTGTTTCTACTCTGTTCCCTGCTTCGTATTGTACCTAGTAAATAAGAACATCTTAAAATG
>NW_022931352.1:0-401 GCF_012274545.1 Fukomys damarensis | reverse complement strand
GGTCAGTCTCAACTACATAATGAGATCCTGTCTCAAAAAAACAAAAACAAAACAAAACAAAACCAAAAACCCCAAAACCACAATTCTGGTGCCCAGGAAGAAACACTTGTATTTTTCTTGATCATTTAAGAGTGTGAATTCCTTGGTACAAGTAGGGGTAATGGGTGTAGCTTGGTAAGACACTGAGATGGTCTCACGCCAGGCTGCTCTACGTTCTCCTGGATGAGAATGTCTATTGCCACCCCCCCAAAAAAAAACAAACAAACCATAAAATTGTCACAAAGTACAAATACAAATTTTAGTGGAAAGCTTAAGTCCCCCTTGTTTTTGCCATTGCCATGTTTTGGTCCAAAGGGATGAGCATCCTTCAGAAGGAGTGTAAACAGATTAAGTTTGGAAAC
>NW_022931351.1:0-228 GCF_012274545.1 Fukomys damarensis | reverse complement strand
TTCTTTTATTTAAGAAATCCAAAACATAAATAATTTAAAGAGCAAGATAAAGGAGAGATAATAAGAAGCAGAGAGGTAAGTCTTTTTTGGAGATGGGGGAGAGGATCAAGGAAGGGGGAGACAATGAGAGGCTGGGGAGGAGGGGATAAAAAAAGTCAAGATACTGTATATATATTTATTTATTTTAGCCAAAACACATTTTATGCATCTCAAATATATACTAATAAA
>NW_022931350.1:0-691 GCF_012274545.1 Fukomys damarensis | reverse complement strand
TCCCCAGACAATGCTAAATTTGTGATTTGTAGACAACCAGCCTTGGGACATAAGTTCTGCTTTGCCTTCTGTGGACAGGGCACCAAGAGGCACTTCGAAGCATCTGCAGTGCTGCAGTTTCTGTCCCAAACACCCTCAGTGCTCAGGCAGTGTCTCCTGTCCCAGGTCAGTTCTCACAGCCAAGGGTCCATGTCTGTGTTCTCAGAGTGAGCTAGAGGGTTGTGTGGGCTCACGCCTAGTACCAGTACTAAAGAACTCCTCTCCAGGTTTCTCTCAAGCTTGACACCTCCACCCCACAAGCAGTTAGCCTGTGCTGTTCTGTGTTGAGTGGGGATCCCCCCAGTAAAGAGGCAGGAAATGGAGTTGGGGGCTCCTGCCCCCACTCTCTGGATAGCAGGGTACCTTCCTGAGCTCTTCTGGGCAGAGGTGAGGGTCCACTGTTTCAGGTAATGTACTGCTGTGGAACTGCAGCCCTGTGCAGGGGCTGGCCTTAGGGCAGAGCCAGGAAAAGGGGGCAGGGAATCACACCCTAAGCAGAAATGGATCTCTGACCAGGCCTGCAGCCCCTTCCTAAAGCCTCAGGCTCCACGGCTTTGTGCACGTCCAGCACAAAGAGGGGATGGGATACCCAGGTGGAAATGTCAGGGGATCCAGGTCCAACTGTTGCTTCTCAGGGTGGCATGGATCTTCC
>NW_022931349.1:0-244 GCF_012274545.1 Fukomys damarensis | reverse complement strand
CAATGCAGTTATTTTCTGTTAACAATCTGTGAACTCAGCTTGTACATTAGTTGGTTGCCCTTGGTTGACAAAACAGGATAGAGTTGAGATCTGGTGGTCTGCAGACTAGGGTCTCCTTGCTTGCTGTGGGATTTTCCCAAGATCCTTACATTTCTAGTCTTACATGTTCTCCGTGCACCCAAGGTTGTTGTACTACATAGATCATGACCCACTTGGTGGCTCAAGATGTAGGTTTTGGACTCTG
>NW_022931348.1:0-262 GCF_012274545.1 Fukomys damarensis | reverse complement strand
TATACCTATGGAAGCCTTGTAAGACAGTGCCAAATCTGTCTGTAAGGTAATGGCTCTAAATGGTTTATGAGTTTTTAAAGAATCTAATAAATATAGTAACTTTGTACATCAGTGCAATGAAGAAATATGTGTTGGGATATGTCATTCCTCATTGAAATGCATTGCTGTTTCCCACTAACATAAACCTTAGAACTCGATATCTTCTGTTGCTTCATTTCTTGAGAGAATCCCTGAGAAGAGTATTTAGGGCTGTTTTCCACTT
>NW_022931347.1:0-207 GCF_012274545.1 Fukomys damarensis | reverse complement strand
CAAATGCATAGTTCTAACATTGAAAAAGAAAAAAGCACTCCTTCTAGCCTAAAAACTGGCTTTCAAAAATAACAAGAGAGGGCCAGGGGTGTAACTCAGTGGCACCATGACTGTCTGGCAAGCACAAGGTCCTGAATTCGATCCGTGGTACCGCAAAACAATAAAAAATTTTAAAATGGCAAAAGGACAACATGTTGTGGTTTGCTT
>NW_022931346.1:0-211 GCF_012274545.1 Fukomys damarensis | reverse complement strand
AGAATTTTACAGATCAACCCTTCCCATCTTCTTTGTGTTATTGTAAAGACGACAAGTACCATCATTTTTCTGGGATCAGAGGTGAAAACTTATTTTTGTGTTGTAAGCTTGTGCTATCTCTTTCACATTCTTTACTTATATTCCAAAATTACCTGTGTTTGGAGAACTTTTATCAGACTACACTGGTTTTATGTGTGTTTTTCACGTATTA
>NW_022931345.1:0-662 GCF_012274545.1 Fukomys damarensis | reverse complement strand
GTGCGTGGGTGGGTGGGTGCCCTGCGTGGGTGCGTGCCTATGCGTGTGCGTGCGTGCGTGGGTGTGTGCGTGCGTGCGAGTGCGTGGGTGCGTGGGTATGTGCGTGCGTGCTCGTGCGTGCGTACGTGTGTGCATTTGTACATGCGTGCGTGCGTACATCCGTATTTGCATACACATATATCTGTGCTTCGTTTAATTCCTGTGCTTTTTGTCCCCACCACTAGGTGGCGCTACCGGATCGACGTACTCAGGACCTGGCGCTTGTGCTCCCGCTTCCCAGGTAGGGACGGCACCACCACGGAGCTAAATCCCCACCCTCTCGCCACCCCCCTCCGTCCCTGTCAACTATTTTGGCACCGCGGATCGACCTCCAGTCCTTCGACCTTCAAATGAAAGAAGCTAATAAAACAAACAAGCAAATAAATGAATATATAAAGATCTTCCCTTCCTTCCTTCCTTCATGTCGTGTGCCCACCCCCCCCAGGTGGCTTTGACCCGTACCCGGACAACGTGTTCTGCAGCTCTCGTCTCGCTGGCACTTGCTTCTGAGACAGGGACAGCACCATGGAGCTGAATCCCCGGGCATTGACCCTCCCTGCGGTTTGGGGTGGGGGGGTTTCGGGGGGCGGCGGCTTCTGTTGGCCAGGCAGGCGGTGGAGCCA
>NW_022931344.1:0-224 GCF_012274545.1 Fukomys damarensis | reverse complement strand
TTCACATAGGACCAGAAAAGACCCAGAATAGAAAAAGCAATTCTGGGTAAATTAGAGCCAAGCAAGAGGCATCACAATCCTGGACTTGAAGTTATATTATAAATCTGTAGTGGTAAAAAAAAAATCATGGTATTGGTACAAAGTTAGATGTGAGAATCAATAGAATAGAGAATGCAGAAACAACCCCAAGCACATTAAAAAAAATATATGTTGGAGAAAAGATA
>NW_022931343.1:0-299 GCF_012274545.1 Fukomys damarensis | reverse complement strand
CCCAGGCCAGGGGACCCTGTGCTCAAAGCACCTCTCTGGGACCTGGCTGGGTAGAGCAGACCCAGGCAGGCAGGTAAGATCAGAAAGGCCGATGGAGGGAACTGGTACAGGAGAGATCCTGTCCTTTGGAGACAGACACAGTCTGGCCCTCTAGAAAGACTCCGCCTCCCTCTTCCTCTCTCCACCTGGAGCTTGGAGGAGGCTCCCACGAAGGTGCTCATGTGACTGCAGCTGATTCCCTCTGTCCCTAGGCAGCTGTCCTGCCTCCCAGGCGATGGAGGGGCAGCTGGCATGTCCTA
>NW_022931342.1:0-333 GCF_012274545.1 Fukomys damarensis | reverse complement strand
AGGAGACCAATCCATGATGAAGATGAGGATTGAGCTCCCCTGAAGAAAGAAAGCTGCCAAAGCCCTTTGGAAGAAAAACCGCTGAAACTCTCCTGAAGAAAAGCAGTCAAACGAAGCTCTTCCAAGGAAGATCAGCTGAAATCTCTCCCTCTCCTTCTCCTTTTATACCCTTAGGACAACAGGCCTCCTTAAGCGAGTCTTCCAAACACAGACCTTGCCGACTCACTTCAGCTGGGTGTTCCCCGCCAAGTTGACAGCTAGTCAATTAATTATCACAAACATTTTACCCAGTTTTTAAATATAATATTATTTTGGAAGCATTTTCATATGATA
>NW_022931341.1:0-334 GCF_012274545.1 Fukomys damarensis | reverse complement strand
TCAATCAGGATTGCATTGAATTTGTATAGAAGTTTTGGAAGTATGGCCATTTTCACTATGTTGCTTCCTCCTATCCAGGAACAAGGGATGTCTTTCCACCTTCTTGTATCCTTTTCTATCACTTTTTCAAGAGTGCTGTTGTTTTCAGTGTAGAGATATTTTCTCTCCTTTGTTAGATTTATTCCTAGATGTTTCACATTTTTGGATGTTATTGTGAAAGGAATTGATTCTCGAATTTCTCAGTGAGATTATTGGTGCATTTTAGGTATGCAATACAGATACATTCATTATTGGGATTTTGTACCTTTACATGACAGGTCTTGGTTCTCATTTT
>NW_022931340.1:0-363 GCF_012274545.1 Fukomys damarensis | reverse complement strand
AGATTTCCAGCCACAGTGACAGGTCCCAAGGAATCTGGCCCTGCAGAGGCACTGGAAGCTGCACCCCTGGGCTCCAGAGCTCAGGAGGCATCTGAGGGGTAAGGAGCACCCAAGTGCACCCAGTGCATGACCAAAGCTTTCACAGTGACCATCTCCATGTCCTCTCTCTTAATGGGGACTTGGAAGGTGGATCCTGACCTGAGGGCTGGAGCCACTGCAGTCCCGTTGGGCTCCCTGGCCTCAGAGCTCTTTGGTAACCAGAAGCTGCCCCTGACCTCAGGCCAGGTCTGGTGAGCACAAGGAGCTTCCCATTCAGGTGCGATCTCACTTTGCACCACACCTCTACGATGGTGTAGGAACTTT
>NW_022931339.1:0-222 GCF_012274545.1 Fukomys damarensis | reverse complement strand
CCAGGTGAAGGGTTTCGCTCTGTCAGCCACTCACCATCACTTCTGGAGAATCAAACGGAACCCGGATGATTCAAAAAGGACCACAGATGTAGCTGACCTTTTCAGATCATGCAAAATCTTAACTGTGAGGGGTCCCCATCTACTTAACTCATAAGATTGCTTTCGCCACCATCAACCCTTCCAACAATCAATGGAGTTCAAGTCTTCAGAAAGGGCTGGATG
>NW_022931338.1:0-231 GCF_012274545.1 Fukomys damarensis | reverse complement strand
TCCTTCAGTAGTCACAGGTGTGCTCCCCCAGCCTTGAATTTGTAGTGAAATCTTTGTACACTCTGCCGCAATCATGTTGGAAGGGTTGGCTCTTGGAATGGCTGGAAAAAAGGACTGTGCTACTAGTTGAAGGCTCCTGTGAAGAGAAAGGGTAAGGGGGCCACAGCATGGGCCACGGGGCATCATTGCAGCTCCAACTTTTGAGAAGGTCCTCCCGCAGGTCCTATAACC
>NW_022931337.1:0-807 GCF_012274545.1 Fukomys damarensis | reverse complement strand
CCTCTGTCCTCGGCCTCCTGGAGTGCTGAGATGACAGGCATAGCTACCATGCCTAGCTTACCTCATCTTTGATTGTGTTAAAAGGCTCATTGCCTGATGAACCTAGACCATCTACATTTGTGTAAGCACACCCTCTGCTGTTACACTACATCAAATCAGTTAAAGACATGTTGTTTTGAATGTATCCCATTAAGCTGCACATGCTTCTGATGTAGGGGGAAGACATGTAAATCCCAACCTAGTCCTATTAGATATCCCAAATGTGAGATTGCGTTCTCCAAAATTGAAGAATGAATTCTAGGAACAATGGATTTAACAGTAGGAAAATTTTATTGAGAGAAAGGAAGTTTCTGTCTAAGAGAAGCAGAGGGGGCCCAGAAAGTGGATTGCCCACCCACCCCACTTCTCAAAGATGTTTTATATAGTAAAGCCATGTGGTGAGGCGGGTACTACAAGGTGGGGCAAACTATATGGCCCAATGGAAATTTACAAGGTGAGCGTGGGGTGGGGCAAAACTATTACCAAGCAATAAGACTGCAGTCACCAGGTGGTATTGATTAAATGTGGGTTAAAAAGGGGTGCAAGTCACATAGCAAGCATAAAAGGATTTTCAGTAAGCGTGGGAGGTCAGGGATATTTCTTGGAAAGGCTGAGTTAAGACATTGGCCTCCCCATCTAGGTGATTGATACCGATTTAGAATATCAGTCAGTGCTATTTATCCACAGGAGAAGCACAAGGGTGTAGTAGTTTCTCTCCTTTTACAATTCTGGCCTTCAGGAAATGTGTTTTGATTGTCTTCCACATTG
>NW_022931336.1:5005-6318 GCF_012274545.1 Fukomys damarensis | reverse complement strand
GATTATGAAATACTCCACAGAGAATGGTGCTGCTACTCTGTGAGTTTACCAGTGAAGTCCACAGCTTTTATGGAGTACAACTGTACTCCTTTTTGTTTGTAGGTCTTTGCTGCAGAGATGGAATCACTGTTGTGACTTGCTTTTTCCAGAAAAGCAATTAAGGCCTCAAGGAGCGCCTAGGTGCTCTGAGTGCACACAAGGCTCCAGAATTGTGTATACTTCTAGAGAGGTTCAATTTGAGGTTAGAACACAAACAAACTCTGCAGAGTGCTTCTGCGGTCGGCCTGGCAGACATTTAAACACTGTTGTGAGGCATTTTACCAGAAGAGCCCTTAAGGACTAAAAGAGTGCCTAGCAGCTCGAGTGCATACAAGATCCCAGAAACCTGTATACTTGGGGATAGGCTCAGTTTGAAGTTAGAACACAAACGCACTTTGCACAGTACTTCTGTGGTTTAAACTGCAGGTTGCCCTGGGAAAGTGCTTCATTTGCTGCTTAGCCCTTTGAAACCAAAGCGGTTAGTTTCCTGAATGTGAAGTACTCCACAGAGAAAGGTGCTGCAATGCTGTGAGTTTACCTGTGAAGTCCACACATTATATGGAGTACAACAGTATTCCTATTTGTTTGTAGGTCTCTGCCTGGAAGTGATTCAAACACTGTTGTGAGGCACTTTACTGGAAAAGCCCTAAAGGCCTAAGAGGGTGTCTAGCAGCTCTGAGTGAACAGAAACCTCCAGAAGTCTGTATACTTGGTGATAATTAGAGTTTGAGGTTAGAACACCATCGCACTTTGCAGAGTGCTTCTGTGGTTTAAACTGCAGGTTTCTGTGGGAAAAAGCTTCGTTTGCTGCTTAGCCCTTTGAAACCAAAGCGGTTAGTTTCCTGAATGTGAAGTACTCCGCAGAGAAAGGTTTTGCAAATCTGTGAGTTTACCGGTGAAGTCCACATCTTATATGGAGTACAAATATTTTTGTTTTTGTTTGCAGGTCTCTGCTTGGCAGAGATTGAAACACTGTTTTGAGTTGCTTGTACCAGAAAAGCCCTTAATGCCTAAGAGAGTGCTTAGCCGCTGTGAGTGCACACACGCCTTCAGAATCCTGTATACTTGATGATAGGTTGAGTTTAACGTGAGAACACAGACTCATTTTGCAGAGTGCTTTCTGTGTCAAAACTGCAGTATTCCCTGGGAAACAGCTCCTTTCACCACCTAGCCCTTTGAAATCAAAGCTCTCAGTTTCCTGAATGTGAAGTACTCCACGGAGAAAGGTGCTAAAACTCTGTGAGTTTACCAGTGAATTCCGCATCTTATATGGA
>NW_022931336.1:0-2520 GCF_012274545.1 Fukomys damarensis | reverse complement strand
AGGCCCAAGAGAGTGCCTAGCAACCCTGAGTGCACACAAGGCTCCAGAATCCTGTATAGTTGGAGATAGGTTCAGTTGGAGGTAACAACGCAAATGCACTCTGCACAGTGATTCTGCAGTTTAAACTGCAGTTTTCTTCAGGATTCAACTTCTTTCTCTGCTTAGGCTTTTGAAACCAAAGTGGTTAGTTTCCTGAAAGTGAAGTACTCCACAGAGAAAGGTTCTGCAAATCTGGGAGTTTACCCGAGAAGTCCACATCTTATATGGAGTACAAATATTTTTGTTTTTGTTTGCAGGTCTCTGCTTGGCAGAGATTGAAACACTGTTTTGAGTTGCTTGTACCAGAAAAGCCCTTAATGCCTAAGAGAATGCTTAGCCGCTGTGAGGGCACACTAGCCTCAAGAATTCTGTATACTTGATGATAGGTTGAGTTTAACGTGAGAACACAGACTCATTTTGCAGAGTGCTTTCTGTGTCAAAACTGCAGTATTCCCTTGGAAACATCTCCTTTCACCACTTAGCCCTTTGAAATCAAAGCTGTCAGTTTCCTGAATGTGTGGTACTCCACGGAGAAAGATCCTAAAACTCTGTGAGTTTACCAGTGAATTCGGCATCTTATATGGAGGATAACTGTACTCCTTTTCCTTTGAAGGTTGCTCCCCAGCAAAGATTGAAACACTTCTGTGAAGCGCTTGTACCAGAAAACCCCTAAAGCCCAAATAGAGTGCTTAGCACCTCTTAGTGTACACAAGATTCTAGAATGTTGTAAACTTGGTTATTTTTTCAGTTTGTGGTTAGAACACAAACACACTTTGCACAGTGCTTCTGCAGTTCAAACTGCAGTTTTCCCAGGGAAACAGTTTCTTTCGCGGCTCAGCCCTTTGAAACTAAAGCGATTAGATTCCTGAATGTGAAGTACTCCACAGAGAAAGGTGCTGCACCTCTGTGAGGTTACCAGTGAATTCCACAACTTGTATCGAGTACAATCATATTTCTTTGTTTTTGGAGGTCTCTGCCTTGCAGAGATTGAAACACTGTTGTGATGCACTTGGACCAGAAAAACCAGTAAGTCATAAGAGGTTTCCTAGCAGCTCTGAGTGCACAGAAACCTCCAGAACTCGTATACTTCTTGATAGGTTCACTTTGAGTTTAGAACACAAACGAACTTTGCAGAGTGTTTCTCTGCTTTAATTTGCAGTTTGCCCGGGAAGCCACTTCTTTCCTGACTTAGAATTTTGAAACCAAAGGGGTTAGTATACTGAATGTGAAGTACTTCACAGAGAAAGGTGCTGCAACTCTGTGATTTTACCACTGAAGTCCACATGTTATATGGAGTACAACTGTATTGTTTTTTCTTTGTATGTTACTTTTTGGCTGAGATTGAAACACTGTTTTAAGTCGCTTGTATCAGAAAAACCCTTAAGTTAAGAGAGTGCTTAGGAACTCTGAATTCACATAAGCCTCCAAAATCCTTTATGGTTGGTGACAGGCTCAGTTTGAGGTGAGAATCAAAACACACATTGCAGAGTGGACCAGAGTTTTAAACTGCAGTTTTCCCCTTGAAATAATTTCTTTCCTCACTTAGACCTTTGAGTCCAAAGTGCTTAGCTTCCTGAATGTGAAGTGCTCCATAGAGAAAGGTGCTGCAATTCTGTTATTTTATTAGAGAAGTCCAAAACTTATGTAGAGTACTACTGTATTCCTTCATGTTTGTAGGACTCTGCGAGGCAAAGATTGAAGCACAGTTTTGAGGCTTTTGTACCAGAAAAGCCCTTATGCCCTAAGAGAGTTTCTATCAGGTGTATGCTGTGCGAGCAGTCAAGCCTGCAGAACTCTGTATACTTGGTGATAGGTTCACTTTGAGGTCAGAACACAATCGCACTTTCCAGAGTGCTTCTGCATTTTAAACTGCAGTTTTCTCTGGGAAAGAGCTTCTTCCGTTGCTTAGCCCTTTGATACCAAAGCGGTTAGTTTCCTGAATGTGAAGTACTCCCCAGAGAAAGGTGCTGCAACTCTGTCAGTTTACCTATGAATTCCACATTTTATATGGAGTATAACTGTATTGCTTTGTCTTTGTCAGTTGCGGCCTGGCAGAGATTCAAACAGTGTTGTGAGGAATTTGAGGCCCTTTTACCAGAAAAGCCCTTAATTTCTAAGAGATAGCTTAGCAACTCTGAGTGCACACAAGCCTCCAAAATATTGTACACTTCGTGATAGATTCAGTTTGAGGTTAGAAAACAAACGCACTTTTCACAGTGCTTCTGTGGTTTACACTGCAGTTTTCCCTGCGAAACAGCTTCTTTCACTGCTTAGCCATTTGAAACCAAATTGGATAGTTTCTTGAATGAGAAGTACTCCACAGAGAATGGTGCTGCAGCTCTATGATTTTACCTGTGAAGTTCACATCTTATATAAAGGAAAAATGTACTTCTTTTTCTTTATAGTGTGCTCTTTGGAAGAGATTGAAACACTATAATAAGCAGCTTGTAAAAGAAAAGCACTTAAGGCCTAAGAGAGTAC
>NW_022931335.1:0-202 GCF_012274545.1 Fukomys damarensis | reverse complement strand
ATCCCTGTCTCCATCAGAGCTGTTACACACCTGAGCTGATTTGCAGATGGCTTCAGGTCAACGCATGAAACCCTTTGATCCTTGGCTCCTGTGGTTTCTCTTTACTATTTCTCAGTCCGCAGATTTCTTTATATGTCCAAAGGCAGCATGTGTTATGGTCTAGAAGAAAATGAGTTGACATTTTGTTGATGTACTTCAAATT